>NC_041381.1:266137610-266257585 GCF_002162155.2 Triticum dicoccoides | reverse complement strand
TATATATATATATATATATATATATATATATATATATATATATATATATATATATATATATATATATATATAAACACTATTCTGATCACGGGATCAGAATAATATTCTGATCACAACCTGACCTGCCCCGCTAGTAGTACGTTGAACTTCCCTGTGAACTATGTTGAACTTCCGCCAACATTGCCCAAATGGGGCTTGTGATATACCGTTGGAAAGCTATCGACACCAATATCATGACCCAACTTAAATATTTGGCAAAATATAAGCAGTTTAAGAGCAGTTTTGAAAACCATTTTTTCTTCACACAAAAAACGTGAATCGTATTTTTGATCGCATTTCTAAACCATTTATCGGAATGAGGCATATAATATGGCGTTGGAAAGCTGCTGCAAAACCGTTCCTTCCACATGTTGAAAGTTTTCTCTAATTCCTTATGGCTAAAGAGTAATTTGAAAAAACGTAAAATTTTGTAAACCAAACAGTTGAGTTCGTATTTTTGATGTCATTTATAAATGGCAAATCCAATTCAGGCATATGATATGGCGTTGGAAAGCTTATGACAATGCGCTACTTTTTCATTTTGAAAGTTTTTTTCTAATTTTGAATGGTTTAAGAGTAATTTCGAAAACGGTCCAAGTCCTACCGAGTTTGTATTTTCGAGCTAATATTTTAACCGTGCACCCGAATGCAGCAAATGATATGGCGTTGGAAAGCTTGAACAAATGCAAAACTTTTTGGTATGTATTGTTTCTCCCAATTCTTTACGGTTTTAAGTCAGTTTCAAAAATGGCAAAAAAACGTATTTTCTCCGTATTTTCTACAAACTTTAACGGAAAGGCGCAAATAATATACCGTTGAAAAGCTACGAAAAATGCGAAACTTTTTCATGTTTATGGTTTTCTCTGATTGCTAACTGTTTTCATGTAATTTCGAAAAGGGTGAGATTATTCGTTCTGCCTTTATCGCGAAATAGATTCTTCGAAAATGCACCGCGTGAAGAACTTGAACTTCTAGACACGTGTACTTGAACTTCACTCTGTTTTTTCATGTGTTATTCTTACTCGTAGCTCTCGATCCACTGCTCGTAACTCTGCATCCACTCACTGGAATTGAGCAAGCGATATACCAATGGAAAGCTATTGTAAACACGCAACTTTCCCGTGTTGATCATTTTTTCATACCCGCGACGATTTTAAAAGTTTTTTATCTCAAATTCATTCACTATAGTAGTCGAACTTCGTGCTGTTATCACGTTGAACTTCTGTGACGTATTTTCATTTGTAATTTTCTCATGTTTTAAATAGGAATCTCGTTCGTTGGCGAATTTTGCTCTCGGGTCGTGATGAAATTGCGTTTTTTGCAATTTTACTGCCTGAGTTGTTTGACCTGAACTTCTCCTAGTGCTAGGTTGAACTTCTGCCAACATTGCCCAAACGGGGCTTGCGATATACCATTGGAAAGCTATGGACACAAGTGTCATGTTCCAAGTTAAAATTTTGGCAAAATGTAAGCGATTTAAGAGCAGTTTTGAAAACCATTTTTTCCCCATACAAAAAATGTGAATCGTATTTTCGATCGCATTTCTAAACCGTTTATCAGAATGAGGCAAATAATATGGCGTTGGAAAACTGTTGCAAAACCGCTCCTTCCATATATTAAAAGTTTTCTCTAATCCCCTATGGATAAAGAGTAATTTGGAAAACCGTAGAATTTCACAAACGAAACACCCGAGTTCGTATTTTTTGATGTCATTTATAAACGGCTAATCCAATTGAGGCAAATAATATGGCGTTGGAAAGCTTATGAAAATGCGCTACTTTTTCATGTGAAAAGTTTTTTCTAATTTTGAACGGTTTAAAAGTAATTTAGAAAATGATACAAGTTTCACCGAGTTCGTATTTTTGAGCTAATTGTTTAACTGCATGTCCGAATGCAGCAAATGATATGGCGTTGGAAAGCCCGAACAAATGCGAAACATTTTTGTATATATTGTTTCTCCCAATTCCTTACAGTTTTAAGTCAATTTTGAAAATGGCTAAAAACATATTTTTCCCGTAATTTGTACAAGCTCTATCGAAATGAGGCAAATAATATAACGCTGAAAAGCTACGGAAAATGCGGAACTTTTACACATTGATGGTTTTTTCTGATTCTTAGCCATTTTCAAATAATTTCGAAAACGACGAGATCACTCGTTCTGCCTTTGTCGCGAAATAGATTCTTCGAAAATGCACCGCGTGAAGAACCTGAACTTCTCGACGCGTGTACCTGAACTTCACTCTGTTTTTGACGTGATTTTTTTGCTCGTAGATCTCCACTCACCAGAATTGAGTAAGTGATATATAGATGAAAAGCTGATGTAAACACACAACTTTCCCGTATTGATTATTTTTTTCATACTCGCGACTGTTTAAAAGTTTTTACTCTAAAATTCATTCAATGTGGTAGTTGAACTTCCTGCTGTTTTTACGTTGAACTTCTATGACGTATTTTCATTTGTAATTTTCTCATCCATTCGTCGGTGTTACACAAATGTTATTCCTTTTTTACAAACCTCTCACACAATAATTTTTTTAACTTTCTCCGATTGAGGACTTGCACTTACAAAAATGATATTCCTTCCGTTTTGAAGTAAATTAAAAAATGACGAGATCATGAGTTCTGCCTTCACCGCGAATAGAAATACACTGCGTGAAGTTGTTGGACTTCTTGGGCATGTCTGCCTTAACTTCACTCTATTTTTAACGTGTTGTTTTTTGCCCGTAACTCCTAAACCATTTAACGACTCTGAGAAAATGGTATACCGATGGAAAGCTGTTGGAAACACACAACTTTTTCGTGTTGATCAGTTTTTCATACTCGCGATGGTTCAAAATAATTTTTTGAATGCGTAAAAATGTGTTTTTAATGGTATACATAAAACTTTTGAAGCATTCATCCAAATATAGCATATAATATACCATTGGAAAGCTTATGAATAGGAGCATCTTCTTCATGTAGAACGACGTTACAAATTTTTGTCGTTTGAGAGCAATTTAAAAAATGGCAAAAACCACTTCATTTTTTGCTTGTTTTTAACATGTAATTGAAGGTCGGACGTCTCGCAATAGAGATCTCGAACTTCACCGGAAGGAGCACGTGAACTTCTTGGAACAAACCTTATAGGCTTTTAGTTTTTTATTCGTTTTTATCCTCATCTGAAACGCCTTCCGTGTACTAGTTGAACTTCCTGCTATTTTCGCTTTGAACTTCTACCACGTATTTTTTGTTCGTAATTTCCCACCCGTTCATCGGAGTTGCACAAATGATATACCGTGCTAATTACCTCTCTCACAAGAAGTTCTGAACTTTCCCGTGCCGAGCACTTGAACTCCCCGCAAGTAAAATTTTATATACTTTTAACTTTTTTATTCTATTTTCTCATATGAAACACACACCATGCAGTACGTGAACTTCTGGCTGTTATCACTTTGAACTTCTCTCTGTTTCACTTTGGTAATGGAAAAAATCTGGGTTTTTGTAGACATCGAACTGCTCTAACTTTTTTATTTAAACTTCTTTGTGTGTATTTTAGAAATGTGAAAATTAGAGTTTTTTAGAAAGATCGAACTTCGTTATTTCTAATAGAACTTATTGGTCTTATTATTTTGTAATCAGAAAAAACTAATTTTCAAATAAATATCAAACTACTCTTTTAAAAAAATGAACTTCTTTGTTTTATTATTTATTAATGAGAAAAAACTGAGTTTCTAATATGCGTTGAACTACTCTGTTTTTTTTAAATTGAACTTCGTGCTTTTCGTCTTTAGTATCGGGGAAATCTAAGATTTTTATAAAATCAAAGAACTTCATTTTTAAAATCCGTTATTGTTTATTGAACTTCTCGATTTTTTTAGGTGAGCTCTCTTTTTTCATATACAAGTAGTGGCTTCGATTTTTTTAAATATAAAATGATTCATTTACTTTAATCGTTCTTATCTTTTTTTGTTTAGAGAATATGCAAATCATCAACAATGTGTGTGTGTTTGTGCGCGCCATAAGAGCCGCTTTTCTGAACTGTTGGTGGTGTTTTTCTGGTGGCGGTTTTGTTTTCACGAGCTCTCCATTTTTTTAGAATGTATTCTTTCACTTTGAAAATTTAATTGCGCCATTTTTACTATATATGAACTTACACTTTTTTTATTTTTGAACTTCTCACGTGAAATTTAGAGAGAGAGTGGTTGAAAATTTTCTGTGTCATTTTAGCTAAAATTAAAGACAACAAAATCACTCAGCTCATAGTTTGCTTTTTTTATTGTATGTCTTGCATGCATTTTTGTAAAATAGGACTTGGTTGGCAAACATATTTCATTACTTTTGTCCAAGTTTTCTACAGAACACCACAATCATCTGGCAAGAGCATGTAAGGTAACATATTTCATTACTGACATATTTCATTACTTTTTTATTTTTGTAACGTTTTTAACAAAGAAAAGTCATTCTTTTTCTATATCTGAACGTCATGCAGTTTCGTATATGAACTTCCACGGTTGTGTTTTTCCTGAACTTTTTAAGTTGTAAACATTAGAGCTTTCCCATATGCATTTTTGCTAAGTAGGCGCAGAAGTGTGGAATAAAAAATACATAGGGACCAGCAACAATTCAAACATCTTTTTTTATTAGAAACGGTGAAATATCCGTTTCAAAGTGGTCTCTTATTTTTGTACTATTTGTGTTATTTTTGTCTGAACTTCTTATGTTCTTTCCATCAACAGATTCGGATTTACTTGTACTTCTCTGAACCTTTCATCTACATCACTCTAAACTTCAGTCCTCTTTCAAACCGCAAAAGTTTTCCTGGTTCACATATGTGACCTCCTGTCTATTTACTTGAACTTCTTTTCAAGAAAAAGAATTTTGGCGTCAATTTTCTTAACATATAAATTGGGAGACAAACAAACTCATTTAGCAAAACCAAATGGTGGACAGAACATTGTTCCCACGTTATCCACGTACGTACACAAGTAGCTGCATTTTCTTTGATATAATTTTTCAGATACAAGCACACATAAACCAGCAAAGCAACATACTCTTTGACCATTTTTCTGCTGATAAGCTATATTGATGCATTCTTTTTTCCATTTTTCTTTGAGTCTTCAAATTTGTGCCTACAAGATACATGGATTGAGCTGACGGGATTAGAGTTTAAGAACGAAATGAAAGTTGCAGCACGCTCCAACAGCATGAGCAGAAGAAGAACAAGGGGAGCTCCTCGTGCGTTTTTTTGAGAATACGCAATCGCGTACCTTAGCTTTATAGAAGGCAGAAAGTATGTACAAGATAGTTATTACAGCCGGGCCTTAGCTGCACACCGGAGAGCCAACTGACCTAGCAAGCTCCACTCCTAAAATCATACCCTACTACTCACAAAATATTTCGACTCCATTCGCTCCCGCACTCACCCAAGATCTCAAAACGTCGAAGACCTGACTTGTGAATGCACCCACCGTCAAGCTAGTTCTGGCTGGTCCGAATACAAAACCGTTACGATGCTTCCAAAGATGCCAGCAAATGAGCATGACAACCGAGTCGAACCCTCTCCTGTTAACCTTCGGGATGCACGCACGAGCTTCTAGCCACCAATCTTCAATCTTGTCGTACACCGTCGGCACCAGTGTGTCACTGATTCTCGCTTTCAGAAAGCAGTTGTGCCAGACTTGTCTCGCGAAGACACAGTGCAGTAATAAGTGATCAACCGAGTCTTCCTCCTGGGCGCAGATATAACAAGCAGAGGTGTGATCTTGCAGCCCATGTCGTAACCGTCTGTCTGCTGTCCAGAGCCGATATTGCATCGCGAGCCACATAAAAATCTTACAGGATAGGGGCGCCCAGCATTTCCAGATTGCAGCAGCCGACGCACATCGAACACTGCCGTGCCATAACATGTCATATGTCGACTTCGAGGTATATGAGCTTGCAGCATTCCATCTCCAAAGGGGGGTATCATTATGCACCGGATCCAGCACCAAGTTGATCATTCTGTCCCAAAGGTTGATGATCTGCACCAGCCCATCTCAGCATAACTCTCCCGAGATGTCATTAGCGCATCGATGGAGATGCCACGCCTTGCTAACTGTCCGTTTATTCACCACTTGCGTGCGGACCTTCGCCCGTACCAATGGCGCAATCTCAGCAACGGTCGAACCCTCGATCCATCTATCTTTCCAGAATAGGATTCGCTCTCCATTTCCAACCTTCCAGTGCACCAAGCTGTTGAACGCTGACTGCACCTGAGCATCCATCGACAGTGGTAGCCCCTGCCACGGTCTAGTGTCATCCGTACGCCGCAGCCATTCCCATCTGAGCCTAAGGGCGAGACCATGCTTCTGAAGATCCAGCACACCCAATCCACCAAGCTGCTTAGGACGGCACACCTTCTGCCAAGCGACCAAGCATTTGCCGCCATGAATATGCTCAGTTCCAGCCCAAAAGAAAGCACGGCAGCTCTTGTCTACGCGCTCCAGATCCCATTTTGGTGCATCGGCGACAAGCAGGTGATGAGTGGGCCGGGCCCGAATCACCGTATTGACCAAAGTCAGCCTGCCCGGTCTTGTCACCATGCCCCTCTGCCATCCTGGTAAGAAGTTGAGCACGTCATCCACCACTGGCTGCCAATCCGAGCGGATGAGCTGCTTGATGGAGAGCATCAAGCCCAGATACTTGCACGGGAAAGAGTCCATACGCCACGGCAGAGCATGAGAGACCCTCTCAGTGTCTGTCTCATCGGCATGAATCATGATCGCCGAAGACTTGGGGAAGTTGACATGTAATCCAGACGCTTCACCAAACATTTGCAAAGCCATTGTGGTAAAGCTTAGATCTGCGACTGTGGGTTTGATGAACAAAATGACGTCGTCCGCGTAAAACGACAATCGCTGGAAGGGTGAGCAGTCGGGCATGCGTCCTCCAGTTGCCGAAGTAATGAGCATAACATGAATTTTCTAATGGGGTGAAACACTGATACAACTGAACTTCAGACACTGTCTACCCCGCGCTGCCGTTGGCCCATCGTAGTGGAGAGAGAAGGGAGGTGGTGCTCGGTCGATGCACCAACGAAGCAGAGTGCAGGCACGCCGTAGCATAGGGTAGGTCACACCAGATAGGAGGGCATGCCGCACTGGAGCGAAGGGAAGGTCGCACACCGAAGCGGTGAACCTCTCTCACACAGGGGCGGACGCCAGGGAAAGCCACGAACAACAGCATGCCTTCTGCTACGGCGGGCGGAGGTAGTTTGTGTCACCGGATGGTGGACGGGGAGGCGCCAGAGGCTGGGGCAGAGCAGCGAGGAGGAGCGCGTGGCAGAGGGTCGTCGTCGTCGGAGCAACTGGGCGATGCTGGGGCTGCCTAGGTGGCAGGGGAGGCGCAGCGGGGTCGAGCACCCAGGAAGGCAGCAGCGGGGCCGTTCGCCGGCGCGTGGTGGCGGCAGGCAGCGGCGGGGTCAAGCGCCCCGGCAGGCGGCGGCGGGGTCGCGCGCCGGCGCGTGGTGGCACAGGTAGCGGCGGGGTCGAGCGCCCCGGCAGGCTGCGGCGGGGTCGCGCGCCGGCGCTTGGTGGCGGCGGCCGGCGGTGGGATCGGTCCCGTGCGGATCCGGGGGAAGGAGGTGACCCGGTGCCCGGATCCGGGGCCGAAGGCAATGGCCTATTTCGGGGGCGAGGCGGCGACTGGTTCCGGGGGCGGTGCCGCTGATTGTGTGCCGGATATGGTGGTTTCGAGGGTGGGACTGTGCGCGTAGGAAGTAGGTGGGCTGGGTGTTTTTTTTCCTTCGTCCCGCGACATCCTCATGTGCGGGTTGATCGTGATCCAAATAACTGGATCAGAATAGTGTTACTCTATATATATAGGCGTCGTATCCTATGAATCCACACATGGTTGTACATCCCTGCATCCTCTCATCCTTAGCCGTCCGATCGAAATCTCGTATCTACTATGCATCGGTCCTCTTTTTGCAGGAAAACGCCCGCCTCCATCCTAAGTTAGGCTGTGAATTTTCCAAACACCCCCCTCCCAAAGCAGAGAGCAGCTCCGCTAATTCCCGATCTCGCCGAAATTCTGCGGCGGCCACGACGGAATGTGCACCTACACGGCCGATTGCGACGACGAGGACGGCAGTCTGCACTGCAACCAATATGAGTGATAGGCCGTGTGTGTGTGGCCGTTGCAACGGCAGCGTTGGATGGAGATCGATGTAGAAGGCCGCCGCATCGGCAGCCTCGGACGGAGATCCATGTCGATGGTCATCGCATCGGCAGCATGCGAAGGAGCACACGGCAGAGGTCCGTGTAGGCGCCGGCAACGACTTGCGATGGAGACAACCGTGGGTGATCAGCACACTCTGCTTAGGGCCATGACCATCAGCAGTGGACAGTCAGAAAAAAGTTAAAGGCAAAGGGGCGAAGATTGTGCATGAGATGAAGCAAATGGTGTTCCATGATGACCCTCGTGATTTTTTTGATGTACTGAAATATTGTAAACTGTCTCTCTCGTATTTACTTTGATCTATTCCGTGTTGAATGGATTATACCAAGTATCAGGAGCATCATAATAATTATGTTCTGGTCAACCTGAATATGATCTGATTATTTTAAACCGAGGAGCGGCTTATATAATTCATGTCCAATAAATGTTGAGCTCATCCATTTATTCTGTTGTATAAGCAGTGTCAGTTCAATCACTCGTCAGCTGTTTGGGATTCTAGCAGCTTAGTAGTAGAAGTAGCATGTACCGGATGCAAAAGTGTGTTGGTAGCATAGGGATTTGTGAAACAAACTGCAGTATGAATCACGCAAAGAACAAATCAACTTATGAATACACATCAACCTCAAGAATGCCATTCAGCAAAAGAAGCTAAATTATTATTTCTTGAGAGTAAACAAGAGCTTTGATTCAATCAGAGTAAACACGTTTACATTGTCATTTTCAGTACAACATCATGAACTTGGGGTGTAGGCCTAGCCAAGATTTGTTTCTCCTGTGAGTTTTAGCAAGGTAGCCAGCACATATGTTGTCCAGTTGCTGTGTCTCCTAAATTTCTGAAAAACAATTCCAAAGAAATGAAATTAACATTTTCTGAAGTTTGCATTCAGCAACACGTGTTACTCCAGTTCTGAAGACCGTTTGCCACATCCAAACGGCATCAACTGCTATTGCAATCGGCAGGAGGAGTTCATCTAAAAAGAAGTAGCTACATGGTTGCAGACTTGCAGTAGTGGTCAAGTCGCCGCCATCGTTGGCATGTGGAGGTCGTGGCCGTAGTCGGAGTGTGGTGGACTACTGTTGTTTCCATCATCGGCAAGTAGACTACTGTTGTTTCCATCACAAGCTATAGCCGTCAGGATGCGGCCGACCCCTACGCAGACCTCGGTCTTGTGCTCCATCATAGGTCTTGGCAGGATGTCGTCTCCATCACAGGCCATGGCCGCAGCCTACGCGGACCTCCGATGTGTGCTCCATCGCACATGGATCTCCATCCGAGGCTACTGATGCGGCGACCATCTACATTGATCTCCGTCCAAGGCTGTCGTTGCGACGGCCACACACACGGCCTATCACTCATACTGGTTGTAGACTGTCGTCCTTGTCGTCGCAACCGGCCATGTAGATGCGCATTCCGTCGTGGCCGCCGCAGAGTTTTAGCGAGATCGGGAATTAGAGGAGCTTCTCTCTGCTTGGGGAGGGGGGTGTTTGGAAAATTAACAGCCTAACTTAGGATGGAGGCGGGCATTTTCCTGCAAAAAGAGGACCGATGCATAGTAGGCACGAGATTTCGATCGGACGGCTGATGATGAAAGGATGCAGGGATGCACAAACATGTGTGGATTCATAGGATACGACGCCATATATATATATATATATATATATATATATATATATATATATATATATATATATATATATATATATATATATAACTACAATTTTTCCTTCCTCCTGGTTTCCTGACATCACGGTCCCACACCATTGTCAACCTATGTAGTCAATAAATGAGAGAATTGCACAAGAAGCGGATGACAGCTGGGACCAAGCAACTCGAGCAGTTTTTGTGTTTTTGAGGTGTGAGCACTGCAGAGTTTTTTGATGTTTAGCCCAGATATTAATTTTTCTCCTCTGAACAACAACGAAAACATCACTGCAGGTATTAACTGGGCGGGTTGTGGCCCGTCTAGCCCAGGGCAGATATCCAGCCCAGATATTAATTTTTTTTCAAGCTGAAAATGGCTAGCCCAGCTATACTTTTTTTTAGGAATACCCAAGCAATGTCAATTTGTTATTCTCCGCCCCGCTGAGCTGCAAATCTTTCCTAGGAGGGATGCATTAGGCTTAACAAGAAAATGGGCTTTAAGAAATAATAAATGGGCTGTAATTATAAAAAGTTGGCAGTAACTATAAAAAAATGCACCAAACACGTAATTTCTTTATAAATATTATTTTTGGATATTGAAAATTTTAATTTCATTAATTGTTGCGAGCGCATTGTTTTGATGGATTTTTACGTAATATAATTTATATTGAAATTGTATTTAATCTGACTAGAAATTTCGGGATAAAAATATTTCGGATCCTATCAAAATGTGGGAAGTTATATTGAATTCTGTTTTGAACGGTTGGTTGAAATGGGTTGTACTTTTAGCAAAGTGTAAATGGGCTATAGTAAATTCCATTAGAATTCAAAAAAGGGTTGCACATTGTTACAAATCTCAAATGGGCTATAAGTTCTCTGCCACACACTTGTGGCCTTACTAAGTTGACACGTCCCCTAAAAAGAGAGTTGACGCATATGCAAGGCTTTGTCAACTTATAGTCAACACACGGTTCTAGTAGCAGTGGCCGTTGGATGTCCATCCAACGGATGCCGTGCTTCTTCTTCAATCTCGGATATTCTAGCTTCAGCCGCCCAAAAAATGATTCCTGCTCCTGACATCTGGGGCGCGCCGTTTCAGAAGCTGGCATGTGGGCCTACTAAGTTGACGTACCAAGGGATTTGTCAACTTAGTCAATATAAACGATTATAGCTGCATTGACCGTACGATGTCCATCCAACGACCGTCGTGCTTCTTCAACCTCTGGTCTTCTTGCTCCAGCCGGCCAAAGCAGCGCCGGTCGTGCCGCCTGCTCCTGCCTCCCGTGGCCGGCTGTGCTGCCGCGGAGGCCTCACCGCCCCCTACTACTCCCACCGCTGGCCAGGCCATCCCTACACTCACCCACACCCCTGTTATTCTGCGCCGACGGCAGCCTCACATCGCAGCCGAACCAGTGAACCCTCGTACTCCTCTCCGCGTGGGCATCCACTGCCGCGTCTTCCCTGTCCCCAGGTCGTCCCCTTCCTAGGCCTCGCCGTCGTCCACCGCCATGGTGCTCTCAGCGCGGCGTGGTCAACGTGGTGAAGGAGCGACTTCCATCGGACGTGGACTATACGTGGAGAGGCTGACAGCTGGGTCCACGGCCGTAGCAAGGAAGTGCCTCCTTATTACACGGAAAATAATGATTCCTCCACCTGACAGCTGGGACCCACCGGACGGGCCACTGTATTTCGCGAAAAAAATGTTTCCCCCTGACTGTTGGACCCACCAGCTACATCTTCGCACGCAAGGAAGTGCGTCCGGGAAAAAAAATGATTCGCCCCCTGACTGCTGGGACCCACCAGCTAGACCTTCGCACGCAAGGAAGTGTGTCCAGGCAAAAAAAATGATTCGCCCCCCTGACAGCTGGGACCCACCAGCTACATCTTCGCACGCAAGGAAGTGCGTCCGAAAAAAAACTGATTCACCCCCCTGACTGCTGGGACCCACTAGCTACATCCTCGCACGCAAGGAAGTGCCTGACAGTCGAGACCCACCTGGTCAAAGCGTATGTAGCATTGTCATTCTGGTCGCGAACGTGTACGTACATACTGGTGGATGTAGAGGCGCGCACGTGTCGTAGTAGAGGCGTGCACATGTCGTAGTAGAGGCGTGTACGTGTCGTAGTAGAGGCGCGCACGTAGCATGTACACATAATACAGCCACATATGTGTACATACGAGCGGGGTCTCGAACGTCTACTCGCGCATACGTACGGCCAGGGCTCGTGTACATGGCTGGGTCAGAACGGAGAAACAGCGTCGTCGTCGTGTTCATGGGGAGCCAACCGGCTGGGTCGGAACGAAATGCATCGTCGTGTTCATCGGGAGGGCTTGGACGGAACAGGCGGTGAAAACGAGGCCTGGCGTACCGCAGAACGGAGGTAACGGCCTAGTGTTCGACCGGCCACATTCGAAACGGGATCCTGTTCATCGGGAGGGGTCTGGCATACCGCAAAACGGAGGAAACAGACCTCCTATGGTCGAAACGGGGGTCCTATTGATCGGGAGGGGTGTGGCGTACCGCAAAACAGACGAAACAGACTTGTTTTGGAGCACTACGATCGAAACGGGGGTCATGTTCATCAGGAGGGGTGTGGCGTACCGCAAAACGGGACTCCACGGGATAGTGTTCATCTTCACCGTTGACCTCCTCCAGCCTCCACGGGCTATCGTCGACCTCCTCCAGCCTCCACGGGCTCCTGTTCATCCAGCCTCCACCGCGCGCTACTCCACCGGCTACTGTTCAACCACCCCTCCACGGGCACCCCCTCACCGTCTACTGTTCATCCAGCCATCCACGGGGTCGTCCTGTTCATCCAGAGGCAACGCCACGGGGTCCTGCATCCACCCGCACCGCTCACTGTTCATCCACCCCCCCCACCCCCACGCAACGCTCACTGTTCATCTAGAGGCAGCATCGATCGGCTTCAGTTAGCAGTAGTAGCGAAGGAATCGCTCGATTGGGTTCAGTTAACAACCATCGATGGATCGCTCGGGTTCAGTAACACGTAGCCTGCAGTGCAATCGCTCGGGTTCAGTTAGAGCCCAATGCCTCGCTCGGGTTCAGTTAGAGGCAACGCCTCGCACACACACGCCTACGTGTACGGGAGAAACGCACATCGCTCAGCCCCCGACCACCCACTGTAACCGTGAACTCCCTGAAATTTTCCTCGCCCTCGCTTCTACCACGGTTTTTTCTGTCATGGACGACCCAAAGAATGTCATGCAGCTGCGTCTCCGGCCCGCCCAGGACGAAAAACCCATTTTCTGTCATGATTTTTTGTCATAGAAGTAGGAGCCCACCACATCTATGATGATACCGGGTTTTGTCACAATTATCGTCATAGAAGTGTCATAAGTATGACAGAAAAAAAATTCGTTCGGCCCAAAATGTCACGGATGTGTCTTTTTTTTGTAGTGGTTGCAGACTACTCAAGCGACGAATAAGGTGAGATAGGTCATTGTCATGTACTCAGCTATGCTGTTGGAGATGATGGACTCATTTACCTTCAAAGCTTCTACAGTTATTTAGTTTAGATGGTCTTCAGCTATATTATTTGTGTAATCATACTCTTTTTGAGGACTCGATGAAATAAGTGTGTGATTGAACTCTGCTATAATTCCTCGAGTACTGTGTGTGTCAGCATTACCGATCCAGGGATGGCACTTAAGCACAGAGACTTCGGTCCATTGGGACTGTGGTTGCTACAAGATGGTATCAGAGCACACGCTGACTGTAGGACGCGACCATTAGGATAAGCCAGAGGACTACTCTTCTCTGCTCATTCCTAATTCTCCTCTATTTCTACTCTATAGATGGCGGACCCTAGGAACAAGTTCACTCAGCCGGATGACGACACCCCTTTCGGACGACACTTGAAGGAAGTCACCAAGTACTTGAACATTGGACTACCAAGCTTCACTGGGACTTTCTCTGCAACTCTACCGGAAGAGGAGCGCTGGAAGATCAAAGTCTGGGTACCCGGGAGGACCTTTGCGCCAACAACAAAGCCTATTGATTTCTACCTGGATGCACCAAATTGGATTTTGGGGAAGAGCATGGCAGCCCACATCACTTTTGGATGCATATGTGAGGTGTATCACAAGCAGCTGGAAAACACCATTTATCAAATAAGTGGACGCCGAGACGAGGAATGGGAGATGATTCGTACCAGGAAGGATGGATAAATTGTTGCATACATTCAAGAGATGGGTGATCACATTCGCAGATACTAGAATCAACGGTGATTCAACATGAAGAAGATCAAGAAGCCGATGAAGAAGAATATCGAGCTAGAATAGGAACTCAAGGCAACACGTGATGGATATGAGGAAGAAATTGTCGTACTACTGGAGAAACATGAAGATTTGAAGAGGAAGCTAGGACTACCGCGGAGAACCATAAGTGAGAACCTGAAAAGGAGATCTGTTCGGAGGACTACATCATCTTGGATGACACCGAACGGACAGTGATGCAAATGATGACAGTGATGATGACTACATAGACAAAGCTGGAGCTGATATCATGGAGTCTTCCTCTGATCAAAATTTCTAGACGACCACCATGTTACTAATAGTATTCTTCCAAGTAGTTAGCATCGATTGATTTGTAATTGTAGTTAGATCCTTTGTGTGAACCTTGTTTGATATTGAATGAAGTGGATTGATTGAAATTTGTCTCATGTGCATATGGGTAGTGAATCTCTCGTAGACCTTATTCTATTATGTTTTCTCACCCCTTCTAACCCATCAGATGCCTTCGAGACGTGACACCGAGTTCGTGTTCCCACCGGAGCTCACCCCTTGATCCAGCAGCAGAATTCCTTGATGCAGATGCTAGTTCAGAACCAGAACCAGAACCAGAACCAGAACCGAGTTCGTTCTGTAGATTTTTCTTTTTAGTTTTATTTTCAGCCAGGGACCTATCTGCGAATGGTTTTCTTGCGATTTAGCCCCTAATCTTAAAACTAGCGTAACTTTTAGCTCGTTTATCCAAATTAGATGAAACCAACGCCTAATTCTTCGTAAAGATCTCTTCTTTCTAATAAACCAACTTGAACATAATTTTGACATTTTAAAATTGTTTAGTTCAGGTTAGTATTCGATCTTGTTTCTTTTTGCAAATCGTAGCTAATCACATGTACTTACTGTTAAGATCTAATCCACATGAAAATAATGTTGTTAGGTTTTGTTTTCTGTTTACTTTAGTCGTTTTCTTGTTTCGGGTTTGATTGGGATCTTTTCTCGATTTCTCTTTGTTTTGTTTGAGTGATTGCTTATGTATGCTACTGTTTGTCTACGCTAGATTACCCGGAGTGCGGAGCTTGTTACTACGAATCTCTAGAGTTTGCAGATCGCCAACGAGATAAGTTACACTTTGTTCATACTCTTCTATACCCAGTTTTTACTATGCATTAGTTATGCCCCTCAAATAATTACATGAGTAGGATTGGGAACATGTGGTTTGGTTGTAGTATTTGAGGTAGGAACCTAATACCTTTTGATCACCCCGGGAATATACGTTATGCTCTATTATTGCTTAGCCATGCTCGTAGACGGGGATTGGATCATGATACACATGGAAGTTATGAGAGTTATTAATCTTGGATAACATTAAGGTGGCAACTTTAATACACATCTGGGTGGGTTGGTTGGGGCTCCTTGAGAATCTACTGTTTGTCCATTTGGGAAATCCCGGAGTACCCTTGTGATTTTTCCTCGATTTGCCACCTAGGCTCAAAGGGATCATATGATACTTCATGCCTAGAGACTTCCGTGTGCAGCCACAAGCCATTATGGGCTCTGGCATAGTTGAGTAAGTTGCGTGAGCTCTCAAAGAGGTGGACTAGCAGATGTAGGGGAAAGTAGGTGTACCGGTCTGCCAAGAGTAGAGAGTTAATGCTTGAGAAAGACTATGTCTCGATCTTCCGATCATGGATGCGGTCGAGTCTTGTGGGGAAAAATGCGCAACCTTTGCAGAGTGTATAAACTAATCATGGTTAGTCGTGTCCCCGGTTATGGACATCTTGAGTATCTGGAATTGGATATTATTGTTGATCTCATCACTCTTAATTAATTGAATTGGGTTTAATGATGACACTTGTTTAATTGGGATTTGAGTTGGAGGAACCATCTCAAATATTGGTACAACTTGGAAGTAGTAAATAAATTTATTCCTTTGTTGTAGTGAAAAACTAGCTTTATGCAAAATCTTAAACTTAGAGCCTCCACCAGCCAAATATTGCATGTAGATATAGTTCTTACATTCATTGCTTTACAGTGTAACTCTGCCAACATATTCCATGTGCTGACCTACACGGCTGCAACGTCTCATGTTGCAGACTACTCAGACGATGAATAATGTGCGATAGGTCGTTGTCGTGCACTCAGCTATGCCGTTGGAGTTGATGGACTCATTTACCTTCGAAGCTTCCGCAGTTATTTAGTTTAGATGGCCTTCAGCCATATTATTAGTGTAATCATACTCTTTTTGAGGACTCGATGAACTAAGTGTGTGATTGAACTCTGCTATAATTCCTCGAGTACTGTTGTGTAAGCATTACCAATCTAGGGATGACACTTAAGCACAGAGACTTCGGTCCATTGGGACCGTGGTCGCTACAAGCAGTTCAACCATTGTTAGCAGAGAAGTCCAACAAACAGTACAAGAAGCAAAATTATATGTCACATGTTTAGAAAAATATAGTTCTAGATGTGAATTTCAAATACAGGAATCATAGAAGTTTCCAGGGCACTACTGTAAGAAAAAATATATGTAACATGTTCAGAAAAATATAGTTATGTATGTGAAGTTTAAGTACCTGTATCACATAAGTTTCAACAACACTGGTATAAGGAAAATATATGTGACAATATTAGATAGTCCTACTGCTACCTGTGAAGTTCAAGCATAGGTACCACAGAAGTTCAACAACACTGCTATAAGAAAAATTTGAGTGACACTACTAGGTAGTCCTACTGCTACCTATGAAGTTCAAGTACTTGTACCACATAAGTTCACCATGAGTGCAAGAAGCAAGTTTCATTTTTTTAATTCATGCAGACCAGTGCCCGTCAATGGCGAAAGCTATACAAGAATCATTCCCAAATATCGTCCACAAGCTATGCCGTTGGCACATCCTGAAGAAGTTCAAGGAATACCTCACATTGTTGTAACATTCAAAGAGGAGTTCACAGCTATCTTAAACTGGTTGGTAATGCCAATGGAGTTTGAAGGTGCCTTGGATACACTCGTGGAGAAGTACAACCTGCAGAACGACCAGATGATGATGCAGCTGTGGAGTGATAGGAAACTGTGGACATCAACATATTACAAGAACATTTTCTGTGCTAGAATGACTTGCACACAATGAAGTGAGAGCATGAATCACGTGCTGAAGAGAGAGTTTGTCAAGGGGACCCAGAACCTACACAAGTTTGCTTGGCGGGTAAATGCTTGCATACAAACGGGGATGTAGAAGGAGAACGAGCAAACAATGACCAGAATGGTATTAAGACAAAAAACACCCCCGTATTGTGAGTTCCTTGAACATGTGCACTTGGTATTTAAAAAATGAAACCCACGACTCTGCTCGACTAATATCTTATTTTCTGACATGTGCAGAGCAATCCTCTGACAAAATGAACTTAGGGCTACGAGGAATACATGGCTATAAAGTACACGAGAGTCGTGTACATCGAGAAGAGAACTAGGATGAGAAACGCCACACTATTTCGCGCAAAGCCTACAACAGAGCCCACTAAGTACCTTGTGTACTACCACAACAAGGCTGACCATGATGATGAAGACATATTTGCATGGTCAAAGCAAGAATTCCAGGTTGTAGCTAACCCAGGGAATGAAATATATGAGTGTGAATGCAAGCTTTGGACACACGTAGGTGAGCGGAAAAGCAAACTCATTAAATAGCTAAACTAGTAGTATCGTATCAATATATGAAACTCATTGCTAGCTCACAAACTATGTATTCTGCATTCATCACAAAAATGCAGGTCTGTTCTGCCTTTACATAATGAACATACTGAACTACCTGAAGCCTGACAAATTTCCAGACAAGTATATCCTCAAACAGTACACCAAGACTACAAAATCACAACCAACATTTGATACAAGGGACTACAACACAATTGCATTGGATGGCAGCTCAAGACTATCCAAGCAAGACATCTTGTTGTAGCTAAATTTGACGGTTAATAAGAAAGCGATGAGATGTGAGCAGCAATATGACAGAGCATTCTATGTTATCAAGAGGTTCATGGAAGAGCTTGATGTAATACATTCAACAAACCAAGCGGATGCTGGCGAAAGGATGGATGAAGAGGATGCTGAAATTGAAGATGACCTTCATTATTATGAAGCTAAAATGCTCCAGACCGCTGCTCAAGCCAACCAATGCAAGCATGATGTTGACCAATTAATGCAGCAACAGCAGCAGCAAAAAGAGATAATAAAATTGCCATTGTACTCTGAAACAAATGGTAGGAAGAAACTTTCTGCAGCAAAGAAAAGAGACCAGAGAGCTCAAATAAAGGCACCATATGCAGATAGAGTTGTCGTGCTGGATGAGAATGGAATGCTAGTTGGACATAGGCAAAGGTTGCAGGACACAACAAACTCACTTGTCCAACACTCTTAGAAAGAAACAATGCCGAGGAGGTCAAGCAACCCAAAGTTTAAAAACAACAGCCCAAAGTTCTAGAACAAAACAAGGGACCACACCCACAGAAAGCTAGCAGCAGGCTTTGTAGCATATGCAAGGAATATGAACCACAAAATGCAAGAACATGCCTGAAGCGCGCAGATGCTGAAAAGGAAAGCCAAAAGCCAAAAAAGAAACAGAAACAAAACCTAGAGCCATCAACAATAAAGTGGTGGAAGATGAAGAGGAGGATGAGGATGACGAAGATGAAGACATCATCGAAGAAGAGGAAGAGGAAGAGGAAGAGGAAGATGAAGACAAAGAGGAAGAGGAAGATGAAGACGAAGAGGAAGAGGAAGATGAAGACGAAGAGGTACATGTCAAACAAAAACCACTACAAGCAAAGCCTAGGAGGAGTCCAAGGCTGAAGAACAATTAGACTAGGTCGATTAAACAAAAGCAAACTTATGTCATGTCAGTGTACAGAATGTTATTCCACTATTGAACATTATTTTAGGTGAAGCTTACTTGAACTTCTATTGTAGAAGTTTCAAAGAAATTATACAATAGAAGTTCAAGTAATCTTACTATAGAAGTCCTGGTATATTATGAGAGGAGGTGTTGGTAATGTGTTGCATGAAAGAGCAAGCAGGAACATAATGAAATATACATTTTGAAGTTCAAGTAATCTTACTATAGAAGTCCTGTTATATTTTGAGAGGAGGTGCTGCTGTTGTATTCCATAAAAGAGCAAGCAGGAACAAAATGAAATATACATTTTGAAGTTGAAGTAACCTTACTGTAGAAGTCCTGGTATATAATGAGAGGAGGTGTTGGTGTTGTATTCCATAAAAGAGCAAGCAACAATAAAATGAAAATATACAGTATGAAGTTCAAGTTAGCTTACAAAAGAAGTTCTGGTTCATTATGATGTAGGAAAAATATGCTTAGCAAAATAAGTATTACCGTATAAACTAAGGTTAGTAAGCCTAAGACGACACGTTCAGATATGAAGTTATGTTTGGATACATGGAGAAGTTCACGTAGAATGTCGACAAAAGATAAGGAAACGTAAATGAGTGTATGAGAATATTTTTACACGAAGTTATAGTTGAAAACTATTCACAGTTAAAAAATCACAAAAGGCACATATAGATTCTAACCAACTTCACATATGGAGTTTGAATTTGAATCTTTGATTCAAACCAACTTCATTTAACCTGCTGCTAGTTGCATTAGCTCAAGCCACAGCATATTGCCATGTCATGATCACACATCATATTGTGCATTGCATTGATGGTGTTTCCTCCTGTGTTGCCGGTATTTGTCCCCTCTCGATAGACATGGTTCCGACGATGAGTTCGTTGACACCAATGAAGAACTATATTATCTTCAGACGTGCCAGGCAAGCAAAACCCCATTGTTCATTCTGATACAACACCACTATCTCGCCTTTGCTCTCTTTTACTACATTGGGACAACAACGATTCATCTGTTGTTTGCTGCGGTAGTTGAACCCCTTTTCCTCTGCATAACCTGTCATTGCCACAGTAAATAGATGAAACCCACTAGCATGAGTAGGAGTTGTTTGAGCCCTGATGTGCCTACTCATTCATGCTTGTTAGTCATGCCTGCTACTTCTTAGAGTTGAGTCAGGTCTGATTCATTGGGGATGAATTGGAACAGTGATGAACATGTCCTACTGCGTGTGAGCTAAGTGTGTGAACACGATTTGGTAAAGGTAGCGGTGAGAGGCCATGTAGGAGTACCTGGTGGGTTGTCTCATTGAAGCCGTCCTCAGGAACCGAGTTCTGTGTTTGTGATCCATGAAACAGTTACTACCACGCATTGGGCCCGAAACCAATGGAACCTCTCGGCTTCTTAATCACCCTTGTCCTCTGTCCAGGAGTTGCAAGTAGTTTCTGGTGTTTGTAGTATGCTGGAGGCCGTGCGTAGCACTGACCCGAGGGGTGGGCTATGATGCGGTAGGCACGTGGCCCGGTATGCCGGGCGCCCGTTTGGTGTCGCGGACTGATAGAGGCAAAGGTGTCCCGTCTTTCGATGAGATGATGGATTTCGTTTTGGTGGAAGTCGACTTTGACAATCCGACTATGAACGTGCGAGGACGTCGCGCCTTAGCAATCGCTAAATCAACTCCGAGAGGTTATTGACCACGCCGGAGCACGATCAACCTGACCACGAGTGTCTGTTTCCTACGAGAAAACTAAGAACAAGCAAGAAACTGAGATTGCAATCTGGATATTGCGAATATAAGATGAAAACTTTATTGATCAAGGTGGGGTTCTGTGACGCCTTTGTCTGGTAGTTGAACACAAACGAAGTATGCGAAGTTGCAGCTATGGCGAACTTTTAATCTAAACAAAACCCAAAGTCTAAACGACGGCCTAAGGGCTGCATATATGGAGGAAGAGGGGGGAATTTCGTGGCCCTTGGAGGAGGGGTCTGAAACCAACCCTAACTCTTGTTTCCCCACACATACGGAGTCTAAAAACAGCCTATACTTAAGTATTTCGAAAATACATGGGCCTGGCCCAATAATAAGGTGACGCAGCACCTAGAATAGCCTCTAGACGAAATTTATGAATTGGCATCTTGTATATTTCGTCCAAGGCTACATGCACTCCTCATGGTGGCTTCAAAGTCCTGAAATCATCACTTGTAACTCCGTTCTCGATCCCCTTGCGCATGCCATCAACTCCATGCATGTTCTTGCTCCAATGTTCATCCTTCTCCAAGCTAGGCCCTTCATTTGTGAGCAAAACAAATGTATCCAATTTAGGCAGCATCATATTCTCATGAACATTAGAATCATTACCAAGAAACGA
Organism: Triticum dicoccoides; assembly: GCF_002162155.2. Classification (NCBI taxonomy): domain Eukaryota; kingdom Viridiplantae; phylum Streptophyta; class Magnoliopsida; order Poales; family Poaceae; genus Triticum; species Triticum dicoccoides. The sequence goes on along the minus strand of NC_041381.1, from coordinate 266,236,202 downwards.
AAGTACCTGGTAATTTAAATGGCGTGCGCGAGCTCTAGTAATTGGTCCAGTATATGTAACAGTAGGGGTTGTGGGTGTAACAATGGTATTGATGTCCTCATCATCCTCCCCTTCTTGAAATGAAGTCGTCCTCGACGGAAGCTCATCTTCCTCACCGAAATAAGGCTTCAAATCTGCAATGTTAAAAGTGGGACTAACCCCAAAATCTCTAGGTAGCTCAAGTTTATATGCATTATCATTTATTTTCTCTAACACCTCAAAAGGACCATCAGCACGTGGCATTAGCTTTGATTTAGGCAAATTAGGAAATCTATCCTTACGCAAATGTAACCAAACAAGATCTCCAGGTGCAAACACAACATGTTTTCTAACCTTATCTCCAGCAAGTTTATATTTAGCATTCATACACTCAATGTTTTCCTTAGTTAACTCATGCATTTTTAAAATCAATTCAGCACGTTCTTTAGCATCAAAATTAACCTTCTCCGAAGATGGAAGAGGCAACAAATCAATAGGTGCACGAGGTAGGAAACCATACACAATTTCAAAAGGGCACATCTTAGTAGTAGAATGCAATGAACGATTATAAGCAAATTCAATATGAGGCAAGCATTCCTCCCACATTTTCTTATTATTCTTCAAAACAACCCTAAGCATAGTAGACAATGTTCTATTGACTACTTCAGTTTGTCCATCAGTTTGGGGGTGACAAGTAGTACTAAAAAGCAGTTTAGTCCCCAACTTAGCCCATAAACATCTCCAAAAGTGGCTAAGAAATTTAGTATCACAATCTGAAACAATAATATTTGGCACACCATGCAAGCGAATAATTTCACGAAAGAACAAATCAGCAACATTAATAGCATCATCGCTTTTATGACATGGTATAAAGTGTGCCATTTTCGAGAATCCATCCACGACAACAACTATGCTATCCCTCCCCTTCTTTGTTGTAGGTAAACCTAAAACAAAGTCCATAGATATATCCTCCCAAGGAACACTAGGTACAGGCAAAGGCATATATAAACCATGAGGATTGAGTCGTGACTTAGCTTTTTGTCATGTAGTGCAGCGAGCAATAAAACGCTCAACATCCCGTCTCATCTTTGGCCAAAAGAAATGTGTAGCAAGTACGTCCTCCGTCTTCTTCACGCCAAAGTGTCCCATTAGTCGTCCTCCATGCGCCTCCTGCAACAACAAAAGACGAACGGAGCTAGCTGGAATGCATAGCTTGTTAGCACGGAACACAAATCCATCATTAACGACGAACTTGTTCCATGTTCTTCCTTCTTTACAATTCTGCAATACATCTTTAAAATCAGCATCATGCACATATTGATCTTTGATGGTCTCCAAACCAAATATTTTGAAGTCAAGTTGTGAAAGCATAGTATAGCGATGAGACAATGCATCAACAATAACATTTTCTTTACCCTTCTTGTGTTTAATGCAGCTATGGAAAACTTTTAATCTAAACAAAACCCAAAGTCTAAACAACGCCCTAAGGGCTGTATATATGGAGGAAGAGGGGGGGATTTTGTGGCCCTTGGAGGACGGGTCCGAAACCAACCCTAACTCTTGTTTCCCCACACATACAGAGTCTAAAAACAGCCTATACTTAAGTATTTCAAAAATACATTGGCCTGGCCCAATAATAAGGTGACGCAGCACCTAGAATAGCCTCTAGACGAAATTTATGAATTGGCATCTTGTATATTTCGTCCAAGGCTTCATGCACTCCTCATGGTGGCTTCAAAGTCCTGAAATCATCACTTGTAACTCCGTTCTCGATCCCCTTGCGCATGCCATCAACTCCATGCGTGCTCTTGCTCCAATGTTCATCCTTCTCCAAGCTAGGCCCTTCATTTGTAAGCAAAACAAATGTATCCAATTTAGGCAGTATCATATTCTCATGAACATTAGAATCATTACCAAGAAACAAAAGTACCTAGTAATTTAATTGGCGTGCGCGAGCTCTAGTAATTGGTCCAGTATATGTAACAGTAGGGGCTGTGGGTGTAACAATGGTATTGATGTCCTCATCATCCTCCCCTTCTTGAAATGAAGTCGTCCTCGACGGAAGCTCATCTTCCTCACCGAAATAAGGCTTCAAATCTGCAATGTTAAAAGTGGGACTAACCCCAAAATCTGCAGGTAGCTCAAGTTTATATGCATTATCATTTATTTTCTCTAACACCTTAAAAGGACCATCAACACGTGGCATTAGCTTTGATTTGCGCAAATTAGGAAATCTATCCTTAGGCAAATGTAACCAAACAAGATCTCCAGGTGCAAACACAACATGTTTTCTACCCTTATCTCCATCAAGTTTATATTTAGCATTCATACGCTTAATGTTTTCCTTAGTTAACTCATGCATTTTTAAAATCAATTCAGCACGTTCTTTAGCATCAAAATTAACCTTCTCCGAAGATGGAAGAGGCAACAAATCAATAGGTGCACGAGGTAGGAAACCATACACAATTTCAAAAGGGCACATCTTAGTAGTAGAATGCAATGAACGATTATAAGCAAATTCAATATGAGGCAAGCATTCCTCCCACATTTTCTTATTATTCTTCAAAACAATCATAAGCATAGTAGACAATGTTCTATTGACTACTTCAGTTTGTCCATTAGTTTGGGGGTGACAAGTAGTACTAAAAAGCAGTTTAGTCCCCAACTTAGCCCATAAACATCTCCAAAAGTGGCTAAGAAATTTGGTATCACGATCTGAAACAATAGTATTTGGCACACCATGCAAGCGAATAATTTCACGAAAGAACAAATCAGCAACATTAATAGCATCATCGCTTTTATGACATGGTATAAAGTGTGCCATTTTCGAGAATCTATCCACGACAACAAATATGCTGTCCCTCCCCTTCTTTGTTGTAGGTAAACCTAAAACAAAGTCCATAGATATATCCTCCCAAGGAACAGTAGGTACAGGCAAAGGCATATATAAACCATGAGGATTGAGTCGTGACTTAGCTTTTTGTCATGTAGTGCAGCGAGCAATAAAACACTCAACATCCCGTCTCATCTTTGGCCAAAAGAAATGTGTAGCAAGTACGTCCTCCGTCTTCTTCACGCCAAAGTGTCCCATTAGTCGTCCTCCATGCGCCTCCTGCAACAACAAAAGACGAACGGAGCTAGCTGGAATGCATAGCTTGTTAGCACGGAACACAAATCCATCATTAACGACGAACTTGTTCCATGTTCTTCCTTCTTTACAATTCTGCAATACATCTTTAAAATCAGCATCATGCACATATTGATCTTTGATGGTCTCCAAACCAAATATTTTGAAGTCAAGTTGTGAAAGCATAGTATAGCGATGAGACAATGCATCAGCAATAACATTTTCTTTACCCTTCTTGTGTTTAATGCAGCTATGGCGAACTTTTAATCTAGACAAAACCCAAAGTCTAAACGACACCCTAAGGGCTGTATATATGGAGGAAGAGGGGGGGATTTTGTGGCCCTTGGAGGAGGGGTCCGAAACCAACCCTAACTCTTGTTTCCCCACACATACAGAGTCTAAAAACAGCCTATACTTAAGTATTTCGAAAATACATGGGCCTGGCCCAATAATAAGGTGACGCAGCACCTAGAATAGCCTCTAGACGAAATTTATGAATTGGCATCTTGTATATTTCGTCCAAGGCTTCATGCACTCCTCATGGTGGCTTCAAAGTCCTGAAATCATCAATTGTAACTCCGTTCTCGATCCCCTTGCGCATGCCATCAACTCCATACGTGCTCTTGCTCCAATGTTCATCCTTCTCCAAGCTAGGCCCTTCACTTGTAAGCAAAACAAATGTATCCAATTTAGGCAGTATCATATCCTCATGAACATTAGAATCATTACCAAGAAACGAAAGTACCTGGTAATTTAATTGGCGTGCGCGAGCTGTAGTAATTGGTCCAGTATATGTAACAGTAGGGGCTGTGGGTGTAACAATGGTATTGATGTCCTCATCATCCTCCCCTTCTTGAAATGAAGTCGTCCTCGACGGAAGCTCATCTTCCTCACCGAAATAAGGCTTCAAATCTGCAATGTTAAAAGTGGGACTAACCCCAAAATCTGCAGGTAGCTCAAGTTTATATGCATTATCATTTATTTTCTCTAACACCTTAAAAGGACCATCAGCACGTGGCATTAGCTTTGATTTGCGCAAATTAGGAAATCTATCCTTATGCAAATGTAACCAAACAACATCTCCAGGTGCAAACACAACATGTTTTCTACCCTTATCTCCAGCAAGTTTATATTTAGCATTCATACGCTTAATGTTTTCCTTAGTTAACTCATGCATTTTTAAAATCAATTCAGCACTTCTTTAGCATCAAAATTAACCTTCTCCCAAGATGGAAGAGGCAACAAATCAATAGGTGCACGAGGTAGGAAACCATACACAATTTCAAAAGGGCACATCTTATTAGTAGAATGCAATGAACGATTATAAGCAAATTCAATATGAGGCAAGCATTCCTCCCACATTTTCTTATTATTCTTCAAAACAATCATAAGCATAGTAGACAATGTTCTATTGACTACTTCAGTTTGTCCATTAGTTTGGGGGTGACAAGTAGTACTAAAAAGCAGTTTAGTCCCCAACTTAGCCCATAAACATCTCCAAAAGTGGCTAAGAAATTTGGTATCATGATCTGAAACAATAGTATTTGGCACACCATGCAAGCGAATAATTTCACGAAAGAACAAATCAGCAACATTAATAACATCATCGCTTTTATGACATGGTATAAAGTGTGCCATTTTCGAGAATCTATCCACGACAACAAATATGCTGTCCCTCCCCTTCTTTGTTGTAGGTAAACCTAAAACAAAGTCCATAGATATATCCTCCCAAGGAACACTAGGTACAGGCAAAGGCATATATAAACCATGAGGATTGAGTCGTGACTTAGCTTTTTGTCATGTAGTGCAGCGAGCAATAAAACGCTCAACATCCCGTCTCATCTTTGGCCAAAAGAAATGTGAAGCAAGTACGTCCTCCGTCTTCTTCACGCCAAAGTGTCCCATTAGTCCTCCTCCATGCGCCTCCTGCAACAACAAAAGACGAACAGAGCTAGCTGGAATGCATAGCTTGTTAGCACGGAACACAAATCCATCATTAACGATGAACTTGTTCCATGTTCTTCCTTCTTTACAATTCTGCAATACATCTTTAAAATCAGCATCATGCACATATTGATCTTTCATGGTCTCCAAACCAAATATTTTGAAGTAAAGTTGTGAAAGCATAGTATAGCGATGAGACAATGCATCAGCAATAACATTTTCTTTACCCTTCTTGTGTTTAATGCAGCTATGGCGAACTTTTAATCTAGACAAAACCCAAAGTCTAAACGACGCCCTAAGGTTGTATATATGGAGGAAGAGGGGGGGATTTTGTGGCCCTTGGAGGAGGGGTCCGAAACCAACCCTAACTCTTGTTTCCCCACACATACAGAGTCTAAAAACAGCCTATACTTAAGTATTTCGAAAATACATGGGCCTGGCCCAATAATAAGGTGACGCAGCACCTAGAATAGCCTCTAGACGAAATTTATGAATTGGCATCTTGTATATTTCGTCCAAGGCTTCATGCACTCCTCATGGTGGCTTCAAAGTCCTGAAATCATCACTTGTAACTCCGTTCTCGATCCCCTTGCGCATGCCATCAACTCCATGCGTGCTCTTGCTCCAATGTTCATCCTTCTCCAAGCTAGGCCCTTCATTTGTAAGCAAAACAAATGTATCCAATTTAGGCAGTATCATATTCTCATGAACATTAGAATCATTACCAAGAAACGAAAGTACCTGGTAATTTAATTGGCATGCGCGAGCTGTAGTAATTGGTCCAGTATATGTAACAGTAGGGGCTGTGGGTGTAACAATGGTATTGATGTCCTCATCATCCTCCCCTTCTTGAAATGAAGTCGTCCTCGACGGAAGCTCATCTTCCTCACCGAAATAAGGCTTCAAATCTGCAATGTTAAAAGTGGGACTAACCCCAAAATCTCTAGGTAGCTCAAGTTTATATGCATTATCATTTATTTTCTCTAACACCTTAAAAGGACCATCAGCACGTGGCATTAGCTTTGATTTGTGCAAATTAGGAAATCTATCCTTATGCAAATGTAACCAAACAAGATCTCCAGGTGCAAACACAACATGTTTTCTACCCTTATCTCCAGCAAGTTTATATTTAGCATTCATACGCTCAATGTTTTCCTTAGTTAACTCATGCATTTTTAAAACCAATTCAGCACGTTCTTTAGCATCAAAATTAACCTTCTCCGAAGATGGAAGAGGCAACAAATCAATAGGTGCACGAGGTAGGAAACCATACACAATTTCAAAAGGGCACATCTTAGTAGTAGAATGCAATGAACGATTATAAGCAAATTCAATATGAGGCAAGCATTCCTCCAACATTTTCTTATTATTCTTCAAAACAATCATAAGCATAGTAGACAATGTTCTATTGACTACTTCAGTTTGTCCATTAGTTTGGGGGTGACAAGTAGTACTAAAAAGCAGTTTAGTCCCCAACTTAGCCCATAAACATCTCCAAAAGTGGCTAAGAAATTTGGTATCACGATCTGAAACAATAGTATTTGGCACACCATGCAAGCGAATAATTTCACGAAAGAACAAATCAGCAACATTAATAACATCATCGCTTTTATGACATGGTATAAAGTGTGCCATTTTCGAGAATCTATCCACGACAACAAATATGCTGTCCCTCCCCTTCTTTGTTGTAGGTAAACCTAAAACAAAGTCCATAGATATATCCTCCCAAGGAACACTAGGTACAGGCAAAGGCATATATAAACCATGAGGATTGAGTCATGACTTAGCTTTTTGTCATGTAGTGCAGCGAGCAATAAAACGCTCAACATCCCGTCTCATCTTTGGCCAAAAGAAATGTGTAGGAAGTACGTCCTCCGTCTTCTTCACGCCAAAGTGTCCCATTAGTCCTCCTCCATGCGCCTCCTACAATAACAAAAGACGAACGGAGCTAGCTGGAATGCATAGCTTGTTAGCACGGAACATAAATCCATCATTAACGACGAACTTGTTCCATGTTCTTCCTTCTTTACAATTCTGCAATACATCTTTAAAATCAGCATCATGCACATATTGATCTTTGATGGTCTCCAAACCAAATATTTTGAAGTCAAGTTGTGAAAGCATAGTATAGCAATGAGACAATGCATCAGCAATAACATTTTCTTTACCCTTCTTGTGTTTAATGCAGCTATGGCGAACTTTTAATCTAGACAAAACCCAAAGTCTAAACGACGCCCTAAGGGCTGTATATATGGAGGAAGAGGGGGGATTTTGTGGCCCATGGAGGAGGGGTCCGAAACCAACCCTAACTCTTGTTTCCCCACACATACAGAGTCTAAAAACAGCCTATACTTAAGTATTTCGAAAATACATGGGCCTGGCCCAATAATAAGGTGACGCAGCACCTAGAATAGCCTCTAGATGAAATTTATGAATTGCATCTTGTATATTTCGTCCAAGGCTTCATGCACTCCTCATGGTGGCTTCAAAGTCCTGAAATCATCACTTGTAACTCCGTTCTCGATCCCCTTGCGCATGCCATCAACTCCATACGTGCTCTTGCTCCAATGTTCATCCTTCTCCAAGCTAGGCCCTTCATTTGTAAGCAAAACAAATGTATCCAATTTAGGCAGCATCATATTCTCATGAACATTAGAATCATTGACAAGAAACAAAAGTACCTGGTAATTTAATTGGCGTGCGCGAGCTCTAGTAATTGGTCCAGTATATGTAACAGTAGGGGCTGTGGGTGTAACAATGATATTGATGTCCTCATCATCCTCCCCTTCTTGAAATGAAGTCGTCCTCGACGGAAGCTCATCTTCCTCACCGAAATAAGGCTTCAAATCTGCAATGTTAAAAGTGGGACTAACCCCAAAATCTGTAGGTAGCTCAAGTTTATATGCATTATCATTTATTTTCTCTAACACCTTAAAAGGACCATCAGCACGTGGCATTAGCTTTGATTTGCGCAAATTAGGAAATCTATCCTTACGCAAATGTAACCAAACAAGATCTCCAGGTGCAAACACAACATGTTTTCTACCCTTATCTCCAGCAAGTTTATATTTAGCATTCATACGCTCAATGTTTTCCTTAGTTAACTCATGCATTTTTAAAATCAATTCAGCACGTTCTTTAGCATCAAAATTAACCTTCTCCGAAGATGGAAGAGGCAACAAATCAATAGGTGCACGAGGTAGGAAACCATACACAATTTCAAAAGGGCACATCTTAGTAGTAGAATGCAATGAACGATTATAAGCAAATTCAATATGAGGCAAGCATTCCTCCCACATTTTCTTATTATTCTTCAAAACAATCATAAGCATAGTAGACAATGTTCTATTGACTACTTCAGTTTGTCCATTAGTTTGGGGGTGACAAGTAGTACTAAAAAGCAGTTTAGTCCCCAACTTAGCCCATAAACATCTCCAAAAGTGGCTAAGAAATTTGGTATCACGATCTAAAACAATAGTATTTGGCACACCATGCAAGCGAATAATTTCATGAAAGAACAAATCAGCAACATTAATAGCATCATCGCTTTTATGACATGGTATAAAGTGTGCCATTTTCGAGAATCTATCCACGACAACAAATATGCTGTCCCTCCCCTTCTTTGTTGTTGGTAAACCTAAAACAAAGTCCATAGATATATCCTCCCAAGGAACACTAGGTACAGGCAAAGGCATATATAAACCATGAGGATTGAGTCGTGACTTAGCTTTTTGTCATGTAGTGCAGCGAGCAATAAAACGCTCAACATCCCGTCTCATCTTTGGCCAAAAGAAATGTGTAGCAAGTACGTCCTCCGTCTTCTTCACGCCAAAGTGTCCCATTAGTCCTCCTCCATGCGCCTCCTGCAACAACAAAAGACGAACGGAGCTAGCTGGAATGCATAGCTTGTTAGCACGGAACACAAATCCATCATTAACGACGAACTTGTTCAATGTTCTTCCTTCTTTACAATTCTGCAATACATCTTTAAAATCAGCATCATGCACATATTGATCTTTCATGGTCTCCAAACCAAATATTTTGAAGTCAAGTTGTGAAAGCATAGTATAGCGATGAGACAATGCATCAGCAATAACATTTTCTTTACCCTTCTTGTGTTTAATGCAGCTATGGCGAACTTTTAATCTAGACAAAACCCAAAGTCTAAGCGACGCCCTAAGGGCTGTATATATGGAGGAAGAGGGGGGGATTTTGTGGCCCTTGGAGGAGGGGTCCGAAACCAACCCTAACTCTTGTTTCCCCACACATACAGAGTCTAAAAACAGCCTATACTTAAGTATTTCGAAAATACATGGGCCTGGCCCAATAATAAGGTGACGTAGCACCTAGAATAGCCTCTAGACGAAATTTATGAATTGGCATCTTGTATATTTCGTCCAAGGCTTCATGCACTCCTCATGGTGGCTTCAAAGTCCTGAAATCATCACTTGTAACTCCGTTCTCGATCCCCTTGCGCATGCCATCAACTCCATGCGTGCTCTTGCTCCAATGTTCATCCTTCTCCAAGCTAGGCCCTTCATTTGTAAGCAAAACAAATGTATCCAATTTAGGCAGCATCATATTCTCATTTACATTAGAATCATTACCAAGAAACGAAAGTACCTGGTAATTTAATTGGCGTGCGCGAGCTCTAGTAATTGGTCCAGTATATGTAACAGTAGGGGCTGTGGGTGTAACAATGATATTGATGTCCTCATCATCCTCCCCTTCTTGAAATGAAGTCGTCCTCGACGGAAGCTCATCTTCCTCACCGAAATAAGGCTTCAAATCTGCAATGTTAAAAGTGGGACTAACCCCGAAATCTGCAGGTAGCTCAAGTTTATATGCATTATCATTTATTTTCTCTAACACCTTAAAAGGACCATCAGCACGTGGCATTAGCTTTGATTTGCGCAAATTAGGAAATCTATCCTTACGCAAATGTAACCAAACAAGATCTCCAGGTGCAAACACAACATGTTTTCTACCCTTATCTCCAGCAAGTTTATATTTAGCATTCATACGCTCAATGTTTTCCTTAGTTAACTCATGCATTTTTAAAATCAATTCAGCACGTTCTTTAGCATCAAAATTAACCTTCTCCGAAGATGGAAGAGGCAACAAATCAATAGGTGCACGAGGTAGGAAACCATAGACAATTTCAAAAGGGCACATCTTAGTAGTAGAATGCAATGAACGATTATAAGCAAATTCAATATGAGGCAAGCATTCCTCCCACATTTTCTTATTATTCTTCAAAACAACCATAAGCATAGTAGACAATGTTCTATTGACTACTTCAGTTTTTCCATCAGTTTGGGGGTGACAAGTAGTACTAAAAAGCAGTTTAGTCCCCAACTTAGCCCATAAACATCTCCAAAAGTGGCTAATAAATTTGCTATCACGATCTGAAACAATAGTATTTGGCACACCATGCAAGCGAATAATTTCACGAAAGAACAAATCAGCAACATTAATAGCATCATCGCTTTTATGACATGGTATAAAGTGTGCCATTTTCGAGAATCTATCCACAACAACAAATATGCTGTCCCTCCCCTTCTTTGTTGTAGGTAAACCTAAAACAAAGTCCATAGATATATCCTCCCAAGGAACACCAGGTACAGGCAGAGGCATATATAAACCATGAGGATTGAGTCGTGGCTTAGCTTTTTGACATGTAGTGCAGCGAGCAATAAAACGCTCAACATCCCGTCTCATCTTTGGCCAAAAGAAATGTGTAGCAAGTACGTCCTCCGTCTTCTTCATGCCAAAGTGTCGCATTAGTCCTCCTCCATGCGCCTCCTGCAACAACAAAAGACGAACGGAGCTAGCTGGAATGCATAGCTTGTTAGCACGGAACACAAATCCATCATTAATGACGAACTTGTTCCATGTTCTTCCTTCTTTACAATTCTGCAATACATCTTTAAAATCAGCATCATGCACATATTGATCTTTGATGGTCTCCAAACCAAATATTTTGAAGTCAAGTTGTGAAAGCATAGTATAGCGACGAGACAATGCATCAGCAATAACATTTTCTTTACCCTTCTTGTGTTTAATGACATAAGGGAAAGTCTCAATGAATTCAACCCATTTAGCATGTCTACGATTCAGTTTAGCTTGACTTTTAATATGTTTCAAAGACTCATGATCAGAATGTATAACAAATTCTTTGGGCCATAAATAATGTTGCCATGTTTCTAAAGTCCGAACAAGAGCATATAATTCTTTATCATAAGTAGAATAATTCAGACTAGGCCCACTCAATTTTTCAGAAAAGTATGCAACAGGTTTGCCATCTTGTAATAACACACCTCCTAATCCAATTCCACTAGCATCACATTCAAGCTCAAAAGTCTTATTAAAATCAGGAAGTTGGAGTAAAGGACCATGTGTCAACTTATCTTTCAATACCGTGAAGGCTTCTTCCTATGCGGTACCCCAAACAAAAGGCACATCCTTCTTTGTAAGCTCGTTGAGAGGTGCAATAATGGTGCTGAAATCTCTCACAAAACGCCTATAGAATCCAGCGAGGCCAAGAAAACGCCTCACTTGTGTGACCGTTTTGGGCTGCGGCCAACTCTCAATAGCTTCAATCTTGGCTTTGTCAACTTCAATTCCCAGTGGAGTAACAACATAGCCAAGAAAAGATACTCGGTCAGTGCAAAAGGTGCACTTCCCAAGGTTACCAAACAAACGTGCATCACGTAGAGCAATAAAAATAGCATGTAAATGTTCCAAATGTTCTTCCAAAGATTTGCTATAAATCAGCATATCATCAAAATAGACTACCACAAATCGTCCAATGAAAGCACGTAAAACTTCGTTCATTAGTCTCATGAAAGTACTAGGCGCATTAGTTAACCCAAAAGGCATGACTAACCACTCATATAAACCAAACTTAATTTTAAATGTTGTTTTCCATTCATCACCCAATTTCATACGAATTTGATGGTATCCACTACGCAAATCAACTTTGGAGAATATTGTAGAGCCACTCAATTCATCAAGCATATCATCTAGCCTAGGATTAGGATCATGATAATGAATAGTAATATTATTAATGCCTCTACAATCAACACACATACGTGATGTACCATCCTTTTTAGACACTAGTATAATAGGAACATCACAAGGACTAAGAGATTCGCGTATATAACCTTTGTCGAGCAGCTCCTGTACTTGACGCTTAATCTCCTTCCTCTCTTCTGGATTGATACGGTATGGTGCACGGTTGGGTAGCGATGCACCGGGAATTAAGTCAATTTGATGCTCAATCCCTTGAATAGGTGGTAATCCCGATGGCACGTCTTGTGGAAAGACGTCAGCGAACTCCTACAAAATGTTAGTGACAGCAGGGGGCAAAGAGGAAGGCACGTCCTCAAATGAAAATAATGCCTCTTTGCACACAAAAGCATAGCAAACAGATTTGCTGAAATCTAGCTCATCAATATCAGATTTAGTGGCAAATAAACATGCACTATTCAATTTAATTTCAGAAACAACACTCGATGATTTACTATTAGGCTTCATCTGTTGCTCAAATTCTTTTGCCACACTCTGATTTTCACTCTTATTTGTCTCTTGTTTTTCTTTATTAGCTCTATTAATATCATCTTTCAAAATGGAATCAGGAGTCATAGGAAGCAAAGTAATATTTTTATCCTTATGAACCAGAGTATAATGATTGTTTCTACCATGGTGTATAGAATTTTTATCAAATTGCCATGGTCGACCAAGTAATAAGGAACATGCTTGTATAGGTACTACATCACAATCAACATAATCAGCATATGTAGAGATACTAAAATGCATACGAACAGTACATGTTACCTTAACCTTGCCGCTGTTGTTGAACCATTGGATGTAGTAAGGATGTGGATGTGGTCTTGTGGTGAGAGAAAGCTGCTCCACCATCCCCATGCTAGCCAAGTTGTTGCAGCTCCCTCCGTCTATGATGACGCGCACAGAACGTTCCTTCACAACTCCCTTGGTATGGAACAAATTGTGCCTCTGATTTTGCTCAGCTTGTGTGACCTGCAAACTCAAAACACGTTGAGCAACTAAACATTCATACCTATCAGCGTCTTCAGGAGCCATGTATTGCGTCTCATGATCAGAATCATCTCCACCATGTTCTTCACGTGTAATAAGAGCCAAAGTCTCCTCATCATAGTCACTAGCGGACTCATACCCACCATCCTCGGTAGCAATCATCACACGCTGAGATTTGCACTCTCTCGCATAATGACCTCTTCCCTTACAACGAAGACAAATAATATCACTTGTGTGCCCTGTTGATGCCATGGAAGAAGAAGAACTCTGTGCAGGCTCGGCAGGTGCTCTCTTGGCAGATAATGGTGGTTGTGCCTGTTTTCTTGTATCACGGCTGGAGGTGGCACCTGATGGAGGTGCTGGTGCAGTTGAAGTAGAAGATGCACGTGGTGTCCATGATGAAGGTCGGCCTGCAAAAAAGTTAGTTCGCGCCAATGCTTGTCGATCCTGCACTTCACGTTCAGCTTTACAAGCAAGATGGAATAAACGAGTGATATTAGTACACTCCTTATAGTCTAGAATGGTCTGAATCTCTCTATTTAATCCACCCATAAGACATGCAAGCATAGCTTCATTCTCCTCAACAATGCCACATCTAATCATGCCAGTTTGTAATTCCTGATAATATTCTTCTACAGATTTTTTTCCCTTGTCTTAAGCGCTGCAATTTTTGAAGCAATTCACGTTGATAATATGGTGGAACCCAACGAGTATGCATAGCAGTTTTCAAATCAGCCCAAGTAGTTGGAATAGGATATAATCTACAATGTTCAGACCACCATACACATGCAAAACTAGTGAAAGCACAAACAGCAGCGGCAACCCGTCTCTCCTCGGGATATTGTAAACATGTAAATCGTTGTTCAGTTTCTAACTCCCAAGTAAGATATATATCAGGAACATATCTACCCTCAAATGGTGGAATATTCAATTTCAGTTTAGGAAGATGGTCATGATCTCGTACCTGAGGGAGAGCCCTACCATTGTGATTATTTGCATGTGGACGACCTGGTGGTTGTGGTGCAGGTGGTTGCACGTAGTTCTGATTTTGATCAACCTCATCCTCGTAATCTCCCACATAATCATCCTCCTCTGCATCAGCAGCAGGAGGCACAGAAGTATCAACAGCAGCACCAACAGTTTGGCCAAACGCAAGAGGGACACGGCTCGCTCGGCGGAGGGCTGTTTCGCGATGTGGAGGTAGTCGTTGTTGTTGTTGTTGTTGTTGTTGTTGTTGTTGTTGTTGTTGTTGTTGTTGTTGTTGTTGTTGTTGTTGTTGTTGGAGAGCTGCGTTAGGTGCAGCGGGTGGTGGTGGTGGAAGATGCGTGAGCAATTCATTAAACTTGTTATCGAGCTTTGTTTCGAACGTCTTCTCCATGCCATCTATATTCTCCATGGCCTTGTCAAATTTGTTTAGCACATCTTGCACCTGTCCACTCATCATTTGCTGAATTTATCATGTAGCTGTTTGTCCGTTAGGTTCTCCCAGTCAGTCTCATCGACTTGTGATCCTACCATGGTTAGCAGCAAATAGAAACACACAAGAATATGATCCTACAGACTACTAAGAAGTGGTGGTGGTGTATCACAAACCCGTCAAGCAAATCTTAAATTCTTACCAGTTCTTACCCAGCAGCAGGTGGTGATCGGCAACCGTTGTAGTCAAAACTCTCAAAGCTTGGATAGAGCGATTACCAGGGAGAGTCAAACGCACGACGTAGATGTATGTGGAGCTGGGAAGGCTTATAATATGGTAGCAAAAAGGGTCGGTAATAATCAATTCAGAGATGCAAAGTTGAATAAACGCTCAACGATGGTACTGTGCTGGTCCTAGGCTAGACCGTGCTAGAGATGTGAGCCTAGAACACTAACAAAATCACGGCGCCCCACGAAATCAAGGAAGGAGCACACTCTGAATTTTTTTTTCGCTCCTTTTTTTGCGCTCTTTTTTTGCGCTTCTTTTTTTTGCGAAAATTCACTATAATGGCAAGTGTCTCAAATCTCTTCCCAAGTCAAGGTAACAGGATAGACACGAAATTTTTGCGACCAATTTTCTTTTTTCGACTGCCCGGACCAAAATCTGGAAACGGCTCAAAAAAACTTTTTATAATGGCACCTGTCTCAAAACACTCAGAAACACCTAAAAATAGGATAGCCAGAATTTTTTTCGACAAGTGCGTTTTCGGAAAATTTTGGGCCTAAACGGAGGGTGGTTTCCGGACTCTTTTTTTTTCCGAAACCTACTCCGGCAAGGAAACACGAATCGGAAACTAGATGGATCCCGAAAACAACTTATGCAAAGGCTCTAAGACCAGCACTCAGCGGCGGCGTGACAACTTATGACCAGAACTCGAAACTCTAAAAGACTAGACTCTAAGACCAGCAACTAGACACGACGATGCAACCGCAAATTCAACAACGCAAATACAGAAAAGATAATGCAAAGGCTCAGACTGGTTCGGATAGGATGAACTAACCCTAATTTTTTTTGTGGCTTTTTCATGGACTATAGGTATGAAGAACAGACTCGATCTAAACTACGAAAAACTGTAAAATCTCACCGAGCAACCTGGAAATCCAATCCCACTTGATAGAGGCAAAGGTGTCCCATCTTTCGATGAGATGATGGATTTCGCTTTAGTGGAAGTCGACTTTGACGATCCGACTACGAACGTGCGAGGACGTCGCGCCTTAGCAATCGCTAAACCAACTCTGAGAGGTTATTGACCACGCCGGAGCACGATCAACCTGACCACGAGGGTCTGTTTCCTGCGAGCAAACGAAGAACAAGCAAGAAACTGAGATTGCAATCTGGATATTGCGAATATAAGATGAAAACTTTATTGATCAAGGTGGGGTTCTATGACGCCTTTGTCTGGTCGTTGAACACAAACGAAGTATGCGAAGTTGCAGCTATGGCGAACTTTTAATCTAAACAAAACCCGAAGTCTAAACGACCCCCTAAGGGCTGTATATATGGAGGAAGAGGGGGGAATTTGGTGGCCCTTGGAGGAGGGGTCTGAAACCAACCCTAACTCTTGTTTCCCCACACATACGGAGTCTAAAAACAGCCTATACTTAAGTATTTCGAAAATACATGGGCCTGGCCCAATAATAAGGTGACGCAGCACCTAGAATAGCCTCTAGACGAAATTTATGAATTGGCATCTTGTATATTTCGTCCAAGGCTTGATGCACTCCTTATGGTGGCTTCAAAGTCCTGAAATCATCACTTGTAACTCCGTTCTCGATCCCCTTGCACATGCCATCAACTCCATGTGTGTTCTTGCTCCAATGTTCATCCTTCTCCAAGCTAGGCCCTTCATTTGTAAGCAAAACAAATGTATCCAATTTAGGCAGCATCATATTCTCATGAACATTAGAATCATTACCAAGAAACGAAAGTACCTGGTAATTGAATTGGCGTGCGCGAGCTCTAGTAATTGGTCCAGTATATGTAACAGTAGGGGCTGTGGGTGTAACAATGGTATTGATGTCCTCATCATGGATCCCTGTACACATTGTTCGGGGCCGTATGTGGAAACGTCGGCCAGACTCTCTGCGGATGGAACCTGAATAGGCGATAAACCTGGATAGAGACTTGAGTGTTTAGGTAGGCTGTGGCCGACACCCACTTTGGCTTCCGCTTGAAGGTTGCCGAGTACATGTCGTGTAAACGGCGGTAAGTGGTGAGAGCGTGTATGAAGAAGTACACCCCTGCAGGGTTAACATCATCTATTCGAATAGCCGCATCCACGGTAAAGGACCTTTGGGTTGCCTATACAGTTCATAGACAAGTGAAAGTGGATACTCTAAAATACGCAAGATAAGCGTGAGTGCTATGGATGGCGTTCTCGTAGGAAGAAGGGAGCGGATCCATAGTGGTGTATTGATATGGTGAATATGTGGACTCGTGTGCACCACCTCAAAAGAGTTACTTGCAGTCGTAGTTCAGGATAGCCACCGAGTCAAAGCTGGCTTGCTGCAGTTAAACCACACCACCCCTTTGTTGATAATGATGCATATGTAGTTAGTTCTGATGTAAGTCTTGCTGGGTACATTGGTACTCACGTTTGCCTATTTTATGTTTTGCAGAGAGACTTAAGTCTCACTAGTAGTTCCGCGTGGACTTCGACGTTTAGCTTGTTACCTTAGCTACGATCTTGTGCCCTCGGCAGGATCTGGTAGATAGTCAGGCTTCTCAGCCTTTTTCATTTATAGATGTTTGTACCCAGACATGTTAAGCTTCCGCTTGTGCTTTGACTTGTATGCTCTGAACGTTGGGTCAAGAGACCCATGTTTGTAATATCTCGCTCCTCGGAGCCTATTGAATAAAATAGTTGAGTTGTAGAGTCATGTTGTGATGCCATGTTGTATTTGCACATATCGAGCATATTGTGTGTATGTTATTGAAATGCTTGGTATGTGTGGGATCTGACTATCTAGTTGTTTATCCTTGGTAGCCTCTCTTACTGGGAAATGTCTCCTAGTGCTTCCACTGAGCCTTGGTAGCTTGCTACTGCTCCGGAACACTGGCAGGCCAGCATGTGTCCTTCTCGTTCCTGTGTCTGTCCCTTCGGGGAAAAGTCACGCGGTGTCTACCAGAGTCCTGTTAGCCCGCTACAGCCCGGTTTACCGGAGTCCTGCTAGCCCAGTTGCTACAGCCCGGATTCGCTCGCTGATGATCGACACGTTCAATGCTGGGTCATGTATGCCTGTCCCTGTAAGTTAGTGCCACTTTGGGTTTACGACTGGCCATGTCAGCCCGGGCTCCTTGTCATATGGATGCTAGCGACACTGTCATGTACGTGTGCCAAAAGGCGCAAACGGTCCCGGGCCTGGTAAGGCGAGACCCGTTGGGGTACCGTGCGTGAGGCCGCAAAGTGATATGAGGTGTTACATGCTAGATCGGTGTGGCATTGAGTCGGGGTCCTGACAGCTTTGGTATCAGAGCCTGACTGCTCATAGGATTACCAAGCCAAACTGGTCGAAGTTGAGTCTAGAAATTCTTTAGTTATATAAGGGAATTGATTGTGGGATGGAACGTAAGGCTCTTTTTACTCCTTATATCTTATGCCTTCTGATCCGAGTCATCTTATCTTTCCTATGGGGTTAAGGAACTAGGTTTTCTCTTCTTTCTATCAGGTTCACGTGTTACTAATCTGTAGACTTATAGAATTGTTGGACTTAAGCCTCGGTTTAGTTTCTACTACTTCTGTATGTTAACTGTTGATCTCGAAACCTTGATATTGTGCTTCTGAGTGGCTATGCCACCATTGTTGTAGCATGTCTCCAATCTTTTGAGTATTTACAGCCGTTATGCTGTCCGAGTCATCCCAAGTTTCTTAATAGTCTGATGCATTTGCAAATTCCTTCCTGTCGTTCCGAAGTTCCTTTGCGCCAGATCAACCACACTAAGTAGTGTGTTGAGGTAATGCCTCAACATTTATGTTGGAGCTATTATTATGACCCTAGGTGTCCTATAAAACCATCTAGTAATCTAGCCATGTTCTGTGTTCTAGTGTGATGATTCTGGCCATCATTCTCGAAAGCATCCCATGATGCCATTTAGTTGGAAGGTATTCTATCCCTGGGTTTTGAAGCCCAAGATTCACCCTACTTTATGTTGGTAGTGTTTGCTAGTTCCTTTAGGATATTAGTAACCTTTGCATTAGTCCTCGAGGTCCGTGGTATTTCCTTCTTCCAAATACTATGAACCATTTATGGCAGAAGTTCTTTGAACCAAAAGATCACAACCAGAGTGCTCTTGACGAGTTCTCGATCCTATGATGCGACTCTGCCAGTCCTACCTTCTCCGCATGGGTTATCTGGAAGAAATATGTTGAGCTTTGTTCGACATACTAATCTATGCATCCATAGCTCAGAAAATCGTATGTTCCTTTGAGTTGTCCCTCTTTAGTTGTATTCCGACCCTCGTCTATCAATTGATAGTCAAGAGTATGCATGCATTCGTTCATCGATACCTATTACTCTTGTGGTCCGTCAAGCCATTCTATTCCGGAATGACTAGGAGAAACAAACTCCAGTACCTCATCCATATCTAGGATTGGGTCAAAGTAGTTGTATCTGCAGATCAAATGCAATCCAGTTTTTGATTATGTTCTACCCTGGAGTATTACCCCCTTTATGTCAGGATTTTCATGAGAATTGCACCCTCATATGAACTCTAGATATAGTGATACTCTCTCCATCAATATTCATTCCTTGGTTCCCGTGTTGTTGCAACCGGAATGCCGACAAGTGAATCGTGATGTGTGAATTCAATACTCCTAGCAACACTATTGCTCGGTAGCTAAAGGACAATAATTTCATCCTTAGCATGTTGGTTATTGAATCACCATCCTAAGGTTGGTCGTGCTACCTAGTCCTTATTCCCGGTGCACTTCCCGATCAATGAGTTAGGACAGTGTCAATCCTTGCTTATTCGATCATATCCTCTTGCCTAAGAAGCAAGATTGTTCTCGATCTTAGTAACATATCGGTGGTTCGTGATTTTCCGAATATCTTCTCGGAAGTATTACCAGGTCATCACCTAACCACTATGTTGAGTTTGTGAGCAAGTTGGTTTCTTGTAAGCACCCCTTCTCCAAGAATCTTTGTTGGGTACCCCTGAGCTAGTTGCTTAAGCTGAACAACAACTTGGAGAGTTGGAAGATAGAAGCTTGTTCGATTTAGTTCATTTAAAGGGGATATCTCATTTGTCTGTTGAAGAAAGATGATATCTTCATCGATTGATCCTTGTGATCAGTTGTTGTACCTATTGCCATGCCAAAACTTTGATTTGAGTGTGGGCTATCCTCAACTCAAATCAGAACCAACGATATTCGTAATGTTGTCTTACTCAACTTTTTTTCAAAACTATCACGTTGTTTGAAGCAAATTCGGAAACTACAACATGCTTTGGAGAAATATCAAGTCTAGCACCCTGTCGGCCAGGTGTTGGCCGAAAAGGGTGTTTTCGGCCACCTCTAGGCCGAAATAGGGTTTTCGTCCATGCCTTGGCCGAAAAGGTGCAAAGCTGGCCGAAGAGGGGTGTTTTCGGCCACCCTTTGGCCGAAAAGGACTTTTTGGCCTAGTGTAGGCCGAAAAGTACTTGTTGGTCAATCGTAGGCCGGAAAGTACTTTTTGGTCAAGTTTAGGCCGAAAAGTCCCTTGGACCACCTTTTTCCGTTAACTTTTGGCCAATGTATTTTCCCGCCAACCCCTTCGTTGATGCAACCCTCTTGCCCTTCAACGATGTGGTCCTTTTGCCATCCGTCGATGCAGAACTATTGCCCTTTGAGGATGCAGAAGTCTTGCCCAACAGATAACGGAAAGGTGGGCCCAAGGGACTTTTCGGCCTACACTAGACCAAAAAGTACTTTTCGGCCTAGTGTAGACCAAAAAGTACTTTTTGGCCTACATTTGACCAAAAAGACCTTTTGGGCCAAACAACAGCCGAAAACAGCCATTTCGGCCAGCTCAACCACTTTTCGGCCATGGCAAGGCTGAAAACCCTACTTCGGCCAACAGTTGGCCGAAAACTACCTTTTCGGCCTGCACGTGGCCGACAGGGTCATAGTTTTGCATTTTTTTCATTATGTGCTATAGTTTCCGAAATTGCTACAAAATACGTCATAGTTTTGAAAAACAATCGTCTTACTCATGATTGATCCCTCGAGCATATACCATTATATCTTTTGGGTCTGACCAATGCTATCACTTGTTCACATAATTATGGAATTCCATCTTCATGGAAACCTGGATGAATTGTTGTTGAGCCCATCAGCAACACTGCTACCTTCTCCATAATTCGTGTTGAACATCTAGCTAGTATTGGAAACTTTATAAGCATTATCTTTGTGTTCCGTTCATGAAGCATATGTTCGAATGAAAGAAGTGACTTCCTCTAATTCATGTACATTTGATGCAAGTTGCCGCCATGAATTCGAGAAAGTCAATGTTGCTTTCTTTGGAACCATCCCAAGTCAGTCATGTATACGTGCGAAGTATTCTGTGGTTTGGAGACTTGTAACCATCATTCTATATGTGTCCCTAGCACACCAAGCCACTGATTGATTTGTTCAAGGATAATAAGTTCTAAGTGCTAGTCTTGAAGGTACCAGACGGATTTGTGCAAGATTCCGTTATCCTCGAAGATGGTTCCCAACCAGAACTCGGTAGTGTTTCATTGTAAGACTACCATGTGATCATGCTTGTCTGTGACAATGTGTTCACATGTTTGTAGCAGAACCAGCTCATATTTTGGAGCTTGCTATCGTAGTTCATTTCCCGAGAATCTTGCAACGTCATCTCGTCGATTTGTGTTGCAAACTTTAATTTTTCTTTCTAGACTTGATGAGTCTGGAATATTATGACACCAACCAGATCTGAATCTTAGGCAGATATGATGGTTGGAACATCTCCCAAGAACTATAATATTGGTCTCTCGATAACCGATAAAGTGGATGTCGTGGCTAACACACCCAGCCGGAAGACCTATTATTGTAGTATCTTGATTGAGGAAGTTGGTCACCTCCCCATAAGGACTTCGTAGGATTTACTCCCTAGTTGTCCCTTATGGATTTTTGTGTTCCCGAGGTCCGACCTATTACTTGATGTTCTAGATACCAAACCATATCAATAAATGGGTTACGCTAGCACATCAAGGAGAACATTAGAAGTGGAGTGCTAAATGTCTCTCGGTCGATCATCCAGATTTTGTCCCCCTAGCCTCGCTAAGGTGAAATCTGAGAAAGTGTTGTCTTCCTTGCATCTGCTTCCTCCACCAATACTCATCATGGTAGTATGTTGTGTTGCCAGGATCCTTGACACGGATGTTGGTAAAACCTTGATGAATATGGAAATGCTCAAGTTCTTGAGAGCACGCGCAAGCTCTAGGTTTTATCGTCGGCATTAATTGGGATTGCTCCCAACTTCCTCGGTTATGCTATACCCATTCCAATAGTGGAATCATTCTCTAATGTTGAGTTTCTCCACAGTTACTAGAATCATTCCTGCATTTGTATTTTGTTCTCAGCTTGCACCGCCTTTGTGCCACCCTACCATGGACAACCCTTCTCAGTAATTACTGATCAGGATCATTTCCAAGTGGTCCTACCATGGGTTCCATCCATCTCTGATGATAGGCAAAATCATCCAGTGTGTTTTCATCAACAAGGTAATCCACATCATCCATACTACTCCGGGTATGTCATTCATCCGGACTCCTTCAAAGGGTATGTCATTCATCCGGACTCCTTCAAAGAGCTTCAATGATCTTTGAATCAAAGGTAATTCTTTTTGCCACTTAAGGGATGATTCTACGAGCCACTTCCCCTAAGATGTCTCGTTATGGTATCATGGCAATTCAATTCCTCGCTACGTTGACAACTGTTCACCACCTTCTTAAGTGTGAAATTGTTGTCTACCTGGTGAACCTCCGTCATCTGTTCCACTCCATTCCTATAGATGTGTGCTTCGAGTCTTAGCTCAAGAGAAGTTGCTATGACTCACCCCATGAGTTGATCCTAAGTTGTTTGATCTTCGAGAAGATCGATCCTTTTAGAGTTTTTCCTTTCCTCTTGTTGTCATGTTGGATGGAGTTCTCAGAGCAAGATGTCAAGACTGAGATGATGAATGGATCAACATCTTTGAGAAGGGCAATTGAATCATGAAGTTTGTGAGATTTAGTGTCCCCTCTGTCTTCTTACCTCACGTCTTGAATCTCGGGACGAGATTCTTGTTTAGTGGGGGTGAGTTGTCACAGCCCTAGAATACCTGAGTGAAACAGTTGCAACTGCACTCATGCATCATGTCTAAATTTTCTGAAACTTGAATTGAGGATTGTTGAAACCTCAGAAATCTAATTAAAAGAAGGGCAAGCACCCTTTAAATTGCATTCTGTGAATCCAAAATGCCCTAAAAATGGTTTTGTGAATTTTGGCAAGAGTTATATGTCAAACCAAAATTCTGGAACATTTTTAAGGAATTATTTGGTCTCTGAATTTAAATCAATAATCTATTTGAATTTGGGGATATATTCATAATATATAATGAATATATTTTCAAATGCTTTGAAATGTTTTATGTACTTTTGGAATAGTCCAAAGAGGTAACATAAAATATTTCAGAATGTTTTGCCACTGTTTGAAATTATTTTTAATTTGAAAACAATGGCAAAATAAAATAAAAAGGGAAACATAACAGAAAAATTAAAAAGAACAGAACTCACCTGGTCCACTTACCTGGTGGCCCAACAGGACCGGCCCAGCTAGGCCCAGCCCACTTCTTCCTCTCTCCTACTATCTTCAACCTCCTGCCAGTGGGCAGGAGGGCGTGTGGCCACCGTGCGTGCACACGCGCCCCGGCCACCTCCTGCTTACCGCTCCCCCTCGATGCCCTGGCCATCTCTAGTGGTGCCACGCACCTCCCTGCCTCTCTCCCTCACTCTTCTTCGCTCCTCCCCCCTCCTCTGTTTCTCCCTCTCGCAAACGCCCGAGCGCGCCCGTCGCCACCGTTCGCCCGTGCCCACCGTATGCACCTCGCTCCCCCGATCGGCCTGCGAGCTCCGCCTAGTCCCCCTCTTCCTTCTCACCAAGCCGCAAGACGCTGGAAGCCCTGGACGCCACTAGCGCCGCCGTTTTCTCCTCGGTCGTCCGAGATCGCCACCGCCCGTACGTCGCCGTCCGGCCTTCCCCGAGCTCACCGAGGCCACCGCTGCACCCGCTGTGAGCTCCGCCATCGTTTGCTCCTCCCCCTGTGCTCTACCTCCCTCTCTAGCCGCCATTCGCAATGAGCCCGAGAGCTCATCGCCGCCGGCCATGTCACAGCCGTGGCTATGGCTGCTGAAGCTCGCAGTAGATCACACCACTGCACTCAGTGCCTCCCCACGAGCCCGTAGCACGCCCAAGCTCGCCTTCCCGTGCCCCTAGCTCTCGCCCGCGTCTCGCCCTAACTCCGGCCGCCACCGAGATCGTCGCCGGCGCCACTCCGGCCACTCCCCGGCCGCGCCACCACCATGGTTGGATGCTGACAAGCGTCTGCATCCCGTAGCTGTGCTTCGTGTGCCAAACGGCGCTCTGTAGGCGAATCCTGCAGCGCACCGCCGTGTCTGGACTCGTCGGCGGCTAAACATCGGCGACCGCTAACCCGTTGACCGGCGTGGGTTGACCCCACTGCCCGGTTTGACTCCCCCCTCTCTCTCACTAACTTGTGGGCCCCACCCGACAAATTACTCTAGTTAGAACTAATTAACTAGCTAGGTTAGTTACTACAGTCACTGACTAGTGGGCCCTGCCCAGTTAGTTAGGGCTAACCAACTTAGTTAGTTGACTGGGTCATTGACCAATGGGTCCCACTGGCCAGGTTTCACCTGGTCGATGCCTGTTGACCACTGACGTCACAGTGACGTAGTGCTGACGTAGTTAATTATTTTCTGGATTAAACTTAATTCAGGAAATTTCAGAAAATACCCTAAACTTCTAAAATTCATATAAATCCAACTGTAACTCCAAATGAGATAAATTATATATATGAAAAACGATTAGAAAAATCCAATCTATCCATATGTACTAGTTTCATGCATGATAGAACAACTTATGACTACTGTTTAGTTGTCGAGTACATGTCGTGTAAACGGCGGTAACTGGTGAGAGCGTGTATGAAGAAGTACACCCCTGCAGGGTTAACATCATCTATTCGAATAGCCGCGTCCGTGGTAAAGTACCTCTGGGTTGCCTATACAGTTCATAGACAAGTGAAAGTGGATGATCTAAAATACGCAAGATAAGCGTGAGTGCTATGGACGGCGTTCTCGTAGGAAGATGGGAGCGGATCCAGAGTGGTGTATTGATATGGTGAATATGTGGACTCGTGTGCGCCACCTCAAAAGAGTTACTTGCAGTCGTAGTTCAGGATAGCCACCGAGTGAAAGCTGGCTTGCTGCAGTTAAACCCCACCACCCCTTTGTTGATAATGATGCATATGTAGTTAGTTCTGATGTAAGTCTTGCTGGGTACATTTGTACTCACCTTTGCCTATTTTATGTTTTGCAGAGAGACTTAAGTCTCACTAGTAGTTCCGCGTGGACTTCGTCGTTTAGCTTGTTACCTCAGCTACGATCTTGTGCCCTCGGTAGGATCTGGTAGATAGTCAGGCTTCTCAGCCTTTTCATTTATAGATGTTTGTACCCAGACATGTTAAGCTTCCGCTTGTGCTTTGACTTGTATGCTCTGAACATTGGGTCGAGAGACCCATGTTTGTAATATCTCGCTCCTCGGAGCCTATTGAATAAAATATTTGAGTTCCAGAGTCATGTTGTGTTGCCATGTTGTATTTGCACATATCGAGCATATTGTGTGTATGTTATTGAAATGCTTGGTATGTGTGGGATCTGACTATCTAGTTGTTTATCCTTGGTAGCCTCTCTTACCGGGAAATGTCTCCTAGTGCTTCCACTAAGCCTTGGTAGCTTGCTACTGCTCCGGAACACTTAGGCAGGCCGGCATGTGTCCTTCTCGTTCCTGTGTCTGTCCCTTCAGGGAAATATCACGCGGTGTCTACCGGAGTCCTGTTAGCTTGCTACAGCCCGGTTTACCGGAGTCCTGCTAGCCCAGTTGCTACAGCCCGGATTCACTCACTGATGACCGACACGTTCGTTGCTGGGTCATGTATGCATGTCCTTGTAAGTTAGTGCCACTTTGGGTTTATGACTAGCCATGTCAGCCCGGGCTCCTTGTCATATGGATGGTAGCAACACTGTCATATACGTGTGCCAAAAGGCGCAAACGGTCCCGGGCCTGGTAAGGCGACACCCGTTGGGGTACCGTGCGTAAGGCCGCAAAGTGATATGAGGTGTTACATGCTAGATCGGAGTGGCATTGAGTCGGGGTCCTGACACATAAGTTCAAGTAGATATGCTGGGGAAAAAACATACGACACTGGAATACTGAAAATGATGCAATACATTGAAATTTGCAAGCCAATCATTCTTCATACCAGATACATTTGTCCTCAATAACATAAATAACAGTGTTGCGGCTATAGATACACAAATTACTAAACCATTCTTACAACCAAATCTTTACAAAATCGTTCCAATCATTGTCAAAGCAATGTTTCTACAAGCAGAATTCATGGGCCCAAGGACTGGATCTCGGCAGGAAGCTCTCCACGCACAGTTTCATTCTTCTCGCTAAAGACTAGAGTGTGCATGAACTCGGCCTTCCGGTCATCTATAGCAGCCTGCAAACAAAAAAAATGAAGAATAAAAAAACAGCAAAGGATAACTAAAACCACAACATGAGCGTGTCGGCAAAAACACACAAGAAAAATGAAAGGATGATGAGACAAGAACAAGGACAAAAACATACTTCCACATCACCAATATCTTCAACAAGCTCATTGCCATCATATGTAGAGCATAACTTCACGGCGCAGAAACCACAATCACTATTCACCTGCTTTGGAACATCAATAAAAGTCGGCGTCTTTGCAATATTCACCAATTTTGGCTGCTTGCTCGGTTTGTACGCAGCCTTGCCGTACATCTCCTCCAACAACCCAACAAATCTTTTATTCTGCCAGAAATGACAAATAAGATGAAATCAAAAACATCTTAACCAAAATAGTTAAGTTAACATACATAAAGCGATACTTGAATAAAATTCAGCTAAACTATACCAGAAGTTCAACTGTCAAATGATAGTCAGTTCAAGCCACAACTTTCAAGCTGTAATACCAAACAGAGACAAAAAATATATTTTGTCAACAAAAGGCAGAATAAACTTCATGTCAAGAAGAGAATATGACGGGATATTCAGGCTAAGAAACAATCACGATATTTTGGTAGTCTTCATGGAAAATTCTTAATGAAATTCCCTTATTAGAGTAATGAAGTGAATCAAGGATGTTAATGCTCCCACGATATCTATTCAGCACATACAGACTATAGTGCGCCATTTTGTTAGTTGGCTTGAAAAGTATCAAAAAAACCTGCCAAGATTGAAAAAATGGTGAACACAAACTATAAACCAAAAGCATTGAACAACCAAGATGAACAAAAACTTATAGACAAACTAAGCAAAATGATCTACATAAAATAAAATAAAGCAAGAGTTATGAAAACATAACCAGTTTTGCGTTAAGAAGGTCTTCTCACTTGCGAACAAACATTGGGAGGAGTTTAGCTCATTTTTTGCCTCGAATTTTGGAACTGATGCACCGAAAAAATCATACCCCGGGCAAAAAATATTAAGAAGACGAAATAATCACGACAAAATTAAACACCTCCCAATGCCACTACACCAAAACTAGCACAAAAAGGGAGGTAGGATTAAAAGAACAAAAAACTGTATGGAGTAGGGACTTAGTACAACCATGTCAGCACAAGACAATATCTCAGAGGTCTCCGGCTTATCCTTCCATAAGTTTATGAGAAAGTCCATTACGTCTCCTTCCATTTGCTGCCCTTCACTGAAAAGAGTATAAAGGACACGTCCTATGAGGTTAATCACATTCCCAGGGACGACAAACATGCAATAGCTTGTGCTGCAGATTTAAAGGATGGGAAAATATTAAAAGCGCAACTCCAAGACAAGGAGAATGAATAGAAGTTCAGATACTATAACATCCGAAGTTCACAAAAAGTAGCATGTCTGGTGGCAAAAAACATAAGAAGAAAATACTCACTCAGAATACTTCTTCAGACCATCTTCACTAAGCACATGTTGTTTCAACCTTCGATCCTCGGATAGATGAGGGTAACTGTATTTATTTAGGGGAGAAACAGGAGAACACCACTTCATAGGCAATCTTGGTGCTCTCTTCGAGGAAGTTATGTTGCCAGACTCAACTGCCGGATTCCTCCTGGTGATGATAGCATTCTTCCCACCTCTCCCAACAACAGTACCAGCAGCAGATTTACAATTCCTCGGGTAAGCAATCTTCTCAAAATCATCATCCGACGAAATCACCTCTGCTCCGACTACACCAACCTTTCTAGAGCAAGGGGTATTTGGAGCAGCACAAATATCGACAGCCTGCTTCCCCAACATGGAAGGAATAAGGGTTCGAGAGCTATCATCTTCTCTAAGAGTTGTACTCATCGATTCCTCCCTAGACTGGTATTCCTGTTACTCGAGCAATGAGTAGTGGTAATCGGTCAAGTCCAATGGCTCCACTAACAAAAATGGAAGGAAAAGACCATTAAATATAACTGAAGTTCATGTACAACACAATGTACAGTCCAACAAATATAGATGACATGGTAACTACTCAAGTTGACCTAAAAAATGTGTTGCATTTAAAAACTAATGAAGTTTATGCACAACCCAAGGCACAGTTCAAGCTAAACTGATGAAATGGAAAACATTCAACTATAGCTAACAAAAGCATAAAAAGGTATCATCTCTGAAGTTCAAGTAGAAAAAATGTTGTTGTCCAAGTAAGCAATGAAAGGAATAAAATACTAAAACAAAATACACAAGCAAAATAAAAAGAAGAATGAACATCATGTAGAATAAAAGATGCAGTCCAAGTTTCAAGACTTACATGTATAGTAACCAAACAGACCATGGAAGTCTGTGTCAAACCAGTTAGAAGATGCAATTGAGTACAACCATGTCTTCTTGATATCCAAGATATTTTCATGGGAATAGTTTGCAAGAACCCCTTCATGAAACGAATTAACATTTGTAAGCATGAAGAATCCGTAGTCGATACTGTCATCAAATAAAAAATAACAGTGATAAAACAAAAGAGAGCCAAAGAATAAAAGACATTGCAGCTTACGTACGACCACAATTAAGCAGAAGTGATAGAGAGAAAAGAGGAACACATACTTGTTAGTTTGTGGGGGGACATCAATCCAATCCAAAGGGAAATGGTCAATAGAAATAGGACTAGAGGGTGTCTCCCTGTTATTGTTGGCATTGTTCCAAAGCTTCTTGATGTTATCAGTCATACGATGAAACAGGCGTACCGCACAGTCATCATTTGGTCCACAGTAGGAGTCGAGAAGCTAGAACCTTGAATTCTTCAGATCAAAAAAGATGGAAACCCAATGACCAACAGCACCCAAGTGAGCAGGAATTTTAGGTGGGTCAAAAGTGGGAAAACAACCTGACGCAAGATAAACACACAAATCATTAAAACTTGAAAATTAATATTAACAGTACAAGAAAATAAAACAATATAAACAAAGTGGATCACAGTGGAAACAAATACAGAGACAATGAACAAAATATTGCTTACATAATCATGCGCATCCATGCTATCTGGACCAGTCGCCAAGAAGTACTTCCTCACACGGGAATCAAACTGCCCTCTGAAAATCTTGTCCTAATATAATGTAGATAACAGCAACATATGAAATACAACGAGAACAACACGTTTTGACTAATATGGTAAAGAACAAAACAAAAAAGAAATTACTATAGGGTTGACTTACACAAACCCAATACGGCACGATGAGTTTATCTGATCCCTGGTATTTGGCATGTAGACAATGCAATGCAGCCTCAGCCACATTAGATTGAAGCATTTCGCAAGAAGAAAAAGATATTGCGACATCTTCACTAGTAGCTTCACACTCATTGTTTTGCAACATAATCTTTGATCTAAAACAAGCAATAGAAAAGTAAAGGAAGTTCATCATCGGGAACTCAAGAAGTTCATCACATATAAAAGCACAGAAGTTCAGCTACATCACAAACAGATAGTACAAAAAGTTAGATGTTCAGCACCAGAAAGCAAAGAAGTTCAGCAACAGAAAGTAAGGAAGTTCAGGTATAAAACCACAGGCAGTTCATAAGTTAGATGGATATAAATTCTGACCATCTGCACTCACCTCTTAGAACAATCATTCTTAAGCCTAGTTACACTGAAATAAAAGTCATCAATCTTCTTTTGGACGACAGCAAGTTCACAATCTGCTTAACAAAAATAATATAAATTAAGAGCAACATACAAACACATAGAGGACAATAGGAGCAACAAACGAACACAAGCACATCTCAGCTGCTACACCAAAAGATAAAACCACAAGTTTATAAACATCACAACTCATGCATTACAAACCTTCCCCCACATAAAAACAGCTTCACTTCACTTTATGTACAAACCACACGACAAAGCACAAACCAGAAGTTCAACTTGGACCACACATAGAGTACATAGAGATATCATGGACTAAAACCAACAACAAAAGGGATGGGGATGGGGACAGAAGAGAGAAGCATGCTCCTCTCTTTATGCATTCTTGCCGAGACTAGTTGCAACACTGGAATGATCATTCACCTTTCCCAAGCTATCGCTTTCAGTGTCTTCATCGTTGTCTCCAGTAGACATTGTAGTGTCATCGGCAAGGACACTAGTAGCAGCTGGAGCAGCTGGAGAATCTAAAACAACAAAAACTGTTGGTTGTGCTGCAGTAGGAAGAGCTGGACAACTAGAATCAACAACAACTGATGGCACTACTGCAGATGACTTCTCCGGGCCTGCAGCAGCACTACCAGTCTCAACAGCAGCCTCGATGGGATCTTTCTCTGAAATGATATCTCTAGTTGTCTTGCCCTGCTCAGCATCAGAAACCCCGGCATCAATGGACGACCGAGGTTCAGTTCGGTCTAGCTCATCTGAGTAGCCGGTGTTGGATATAGCCTTGTCGGCGACCTTCTCTGAAGGAACACTAGTATCATCATTCTCCAGCAAGAACAAAAAGTCATTAAAGATGGGCACATAGTGATAAAATGTACAAGAAGTAGAAAAAGATGAAAGAAATGGACAAGAAAAATGGTACTTTATGCTCACTGCCATGAACCTCATCAACAAATAAATCACTTGCGAGAGCAGATTCATGCACAGGGACAGATGCACTTTTAGATAAAACATCCTCATCAACCCTAGCACCATCATCAACAGCCTACAAAAAATCATATAGAACACAATGTCTAATCAGGAGAAGTTCACATTACATAATTAAAGAAGGTCAGCTATAACCACCGACACATGGAGGAAGTCCAAAGATAGTAAACATAGAAGGTCACATATCAAACTACTACCATACAAAGGGAACAACAGGGCTAGTTATGGAAAGCTTAGAAGTTCAGGTACTGTAGACCTTGAAGTTCAGATACTATAAATAGAGAAGGTCATCTACGAAGGACTAAAACTAAAAAGAAGTTTAGAACACATGAAATCAAGAAGGGTAACCTATGACAAAAACAGTAATAACTGAAAGCTAACAATGAACATTAATGCAAAGAACTATCAAAAGCCAACATAAACAAACCTCTTTAGTATGTTCCTCGTGGCCTCCTTCACGACCCAAACGAACATGATCTTGCCTCTGAATCTGTCTGACAACAACACTAGCCTCATCTTCAAAAGGCTTGCAACGAGCATCCTGCATTTCCTTGAACAACCCAAAGCTAGTACGGAGGTGAGAAGTGCTCTGACAAAGCTCGGCAAGAAATCTAGCTTCAATTGACAAAACCTCCGTTGAAGACTCAACATCAAAACCATGGCTGGAAGGAAGAATCCCATCGACGTGACTAAGATGCTCAACAGTTGTCAGAACACGGGCTATCTCCCAACAAATAGTTTCTAGAAGACAATCAATCCTAGCAAGGGAAAGATTGGCAGCATCAAACAAACCCTCAGAAGACACGCCACCTGCAGCACTCACACGGCCAGAAGAACCTCCTGGATCTACAAGGGGAGCACTAGTATTGACATCCCGGGAGAATTCAAATCTTGGGGAAGTTCCACTCCCTAGGCCCGTGGCATGAGGCATAGTAAGAACAAGACGTTCGATATGCCTGAAGAACACAACCTAAGCCTGTGTCTTCCACTTCACACAAAACAAAAGACAACGTGTCAAAAAACAAATGAAGGAACATGGAACAAAATATTGAAGATAGTATCAGAAGTTCAAGTTAAACTACACAGGAAAGACTGATGCATAGAAACACTCACATGAAGTTTCCCCAACACCCAGTTGGCTGGGCCATCATCACCCTTCTTAACGAAGTCAGCAGCAACAAGCTCACATAGCATGGCCTGATCCATGAAATTGATGCGAGGAGTTCTCAAGTAAGCATTAGGCTGCTAGCCGATGATAATGCAGTCCAGATACATAAGAAGCGGCGCGATGCCACAACCTGTGACAACTTTTCCTCTGCTAGTCCCTAACTGATACCTAGTCACAGCCCTTCGAAGATCATCAACAACCAACTAGCAATAGTCCATATTTTCCATATCTTCAAAGACAAGATTCTCAGCCATTGTTGCCTCCCTAGACACTCGTGTAGACGCACCAGGAATAATAACCTGCATGAAAATAATCAAGTAAAACACCTGCAAAGCCAGATCATCCTTCGTCTAATCCTTCACAAGTTCCCCGCAGATCTTCCGCAAATCCTTTGTCTTGATGTCATCAATCCTCTTGTAGCCTAGTTTGGCCTTCAGCCTCATAACAACATTATCAAATCCATCCTCCGAGGGCCTAGGAGGGATACGATCACCTTGAGGGAATCCAAAAAGATGGTGAATAGCATCACTTGTAATACGAAAAACCTTGTTCGCCTCACCCATGTCCAGAATCATAGTTGAAGGGTCAATCCTCGTGTAGATGTGGCCCATCAAAGGATGAGAAATGTTGGAATCAACCTTCAAGTCAAACACACAACCAAAACCAGCCTTGGTAACCCTCGCCTTGTGCCTAAGTTGTAGCAATTTTGTGCACGAGTTGACCTCTTTTAGTGAGCAGCGAACCGTCTTGTTAAAACATTTCAGATCATCTCCTCCTTCATCACCTTCTTCGACTGCTTTGCCTCCTCTCTTCCTCATCTCAGGCTGCGCCACAAGCTAATACTGCAAAAATGCAATGACATGGAAAAAAGGCAAAACAACAAGATAAACAAACTACACCAAAAGTTCACTAATGCTGAATTGTAAAAAACTACATAAGCAAATAGAGCATGGACCACAAAATGTATATAGCAGAAGTTCAACCATTAAAAACAAGAAGAACAGTTGCTTTCTAAATTTAGCAATGTACAGTTCAAAAGTTCAACTATGTCTACATAGGCAGTACAACCATGTATGACCAAAAGTTATGATGCTTTCTAAATGTAAATTTACAGAGCAGAAGTTCAACTATGTATACCAAGGCATTAAAACCATGTATACTAAGAAGTTCAGCTAATTTCTTCATGCATATATCCAGAAGTTCAGCTATGTAAACAAAGGCAGTAATATCATATAAACCAAGCAGTCCAGCTAATTTCTTTATGTCTATATATAGCAGAAGGTTAGCTATGTTCACCAAGGAAGTACTACATACACAAATATAACAACAATTCTACAAAATGTTCTCAAAATAGTAAAGATGAGAGATTCATACCTGATCAGCAGTAGTAGCATCATCATCGTCATCCTCCTCATCAGCGTTGAAATCAGCATCATCCTGTTCCTCTGGATTAACACGAGAACACTTCTTGCAACCCTTGTTAACCTTTGCCGATGCAACCTTGCACTTAACGCCACATTTCTTGCCCTTACCAGATGGACCAGCACCGAGCGGAGAAGGTGTAGGCGCTACAGTGGCAAGCAGACAAGGACAACAACGTGGTGTACCATCGTGGGCTTGGCCTTCCACTTCAGCAAGTTTTGCAGCCTTTCAAACATGTGGGCTCCTCCGAGGAGTAACTTCACCAACTAAATGCTTCCTCGCCGCGGTATTCTTTATTTTCTTGTTCACAGGGACAACCATGCCATTAGTGGCACACATGACGTCTTCTTCAGCAATAGAGCCATGCTCAACTGTGAGCTCACCAACATCACCAAATCCAGGAACATCATAACCTTTTGGAAGGCAAGCCTCCATCTTCTTGTCAAAATTTTCTTGCTTCTTCCTCTTGCGTTGATCCTCTAGAATAAGCTGAAGGGGCACATCCTCAGCTCGCATGACAGGTTCAGTGCCATCAACAGACTGGGACTGCATCTCTGACATCTGAAGAGAGCACAAAGGCTCCATAACAGAATCACAACCTTCAACTGATGGAGCCCCCTGCTCGGTCGCAGCAGTGTTTTCTGCACAACCAACTCAAATAGTACTTCATTGATGGTGTTCACAGCTCCCTCCTCTATGGATACATCTGCAAGAACACAAAAATATAGCAAAAAGGAAAATAGTCAAGAACAAATACAAAAACACATGAAAAGAACAAGTTCAAAAAACATGGCTCAAGAATTTAAAAAAATAAAAGGAGTTGCATATACTAGGTGAAGCAAGAGCTGCAGAAGCCAGATCCTCGAGGCTTAAATTTTTCTCAAGGCTCAAAGCAACCTCAGCAATCACAGTCAAAGGAATAATATGTGTTTTAGCCGCATCAGATCTTGGAGCATCGATATTAACTTCTGAAGCTCCATCTTGATCACATGCATTTTTTTAGAACTATTAAATTCATCACCAACTACAAAAAATTGACGTAAAAAGACAGCTCGGTTCTAATCCACAAACCTACACCAAAGGAAGTTCTACTTATACATGAATGTCCAATATCCAGAAGTTCCACAATACCTAACAAAGCAGTAAAACAATGAACAATCTACAATTTACATACTAAAATAGAACAATCTACACCAGAGGGAGTACTACATATAGATGAATGTCCAGAAGTTCAAGAATAGATAACAAAGCAGTAAAACAAATGCGCAAAACAGAAGTTCAACCAAATTTCATTATAAACAACATAATTAAAAAAAGAAGTTCAACCATGACCCAAGCAAGTAGTACATAAAAAAGATGTAGCATGAGCACAAATACTATTTCACAGTTAAAACTAATTATATACCATGAAAATGATCACAAAATTACAAAGACATACACTATAAGTATATAACATTTGGGAAGTCCAAGAACACTTTGTGACATAGTTGACCAGCAATTCATCAATAAAATCAAGCAACACTCTACCAACTTAAACTAAGGGTAAAATGCATACACATCACCTATGTTAGAAGTTCACACTTTTAAGAATGGGCAGTCCAACAAGACAACCAAGTGAAGATATGGGCAGACATATAAAAGAAAGCTGCTATTTAAAATACAAGATGCATATACATTAAAATACCTGGAGAAGATTTTGAAGCCATGACAACACAACCACCTTGATGAATGGTACTCCAAACCATAGATCAACCTACAAAAACACATGGGAGAAATTACATATAGTTTGCAAGTAGAAAATCATACAACAATACCAAAAAAGCAACTAAATCAAACCCTAGGATGAAACAACTAAAACACATCAACAATTATGAAAGATGAATAGTAGCACATCTAGGCAAGCATAGCAAAAATTGTGTTCATAAACTAACTAGCATGTGACAGACACAATCTAGACTACAAAATGAATAGCAATAATGCATTTAGATACATCAAATCAAGCAGCAACCATCACACCACACCCTTCTTACATGCATCTCACTGGTGAAATCACCAAAGGGGAAATGAAATCCACACAAGTCTGAAGGGTGAAATAGCACACACAAGCATCTCATAGATAAATCTGACCACATGGGAATGGAATCCACCAGCCACACGCACAAGAACAGTACCTAATCTCCCACCCAACCATCAGAAGAAAGGGGAGGAGGCAAATGCGAGAGCACACAGAAGAAACAGAGAGGCCTCGACAGATTTGGTGAAAACTAAGAGCAACCATTGGGGGAGGCACCATTAGTACCTCTCCAAACGACCCCCTCACGCATGAATTGGCGGCGGTGCTTCCACCCCCACGATGCCACTCCCACCTTTGAACCGCCGCAGACAGACATGGCTTCGCTTCAGAGGAGAAGAGAGCGGGCTGGGCGAGGGGGAGCGGGCATGGGGCAGAGGAGCTGCGCCGGATACTTCACTCACGAGCGCAGGAGACAGCGGTGGAGAAATTGGGGGAGGTTGGAGGACGGGAGCGGAGCGACAGAGAGGGAGAAGAGAGCAAGCGATATAGGGGAGGGGATTCTGACACGTGTGTCGCGGGCGAGATGGGCAGTAAATGGATCTCTCTAGTGGGTGTTGGAGCGCCTGAGTAATTATAGTTTTACCCCCCAGCCACTAAAAAGTAAATATATCTGCTCAAAAAATGAATGCGCCATTTGAATGCATCTGTTTTAAGAAGATAATATCAAAATAACAATCTGCTAGTATGCTTTATAACCAAAAAATTAAGGCAAACAGAAGGTCAAGTACACTACCAAGGAAAGTTAAATACATTCATAAAATAAGAAATTACAAACAAAGAAGAAGTACAAAAATAAATAACAGAAGTTCAAGTACACTATCAAGCGAAGTAAGGCATATGAATAAATAAACACGAAGGAACAAAAATAAGAAGTTCAAATACAAAAACATATGAAGTCCATATCTAGCTAAAATACACAACTTAGAAACAATATAAAAGTTCAAAATTCACCTACACACAAAGTACACATGCGGCTTGGCCTTGCGCTACCGCATTGCTGTGCGCTAGGTTGACAGGCGCAATGCGGTGATTCTGTTTCCACCCCCACCACACGCACCACAGAGCCACACCCCTAAGATACATAGTGAGGTCACGGATGTGACGGAGTCGCTCCGCATGCGACGACGGGGCACACCGCGTCATCGCCTGCTCCGGCTTGTTCCTGTCTTGGCCTCACAGGGGGACGGGAGGGGGCTCCCACCCCCTCCCCTCTGACTCGGCCTCGCGCTACCGCATTGCTACGCGCTAGGTTGACAGGCGCAAAGCGGTTATTTTGTTTCCACCCCCACCACATATATCCCAGAGCCAGACCTCTAAGATAGATAGTGGGGTCATGGATCTGACGGACTCGCCTCCACATGCGAGGACGTGGCACGCCGCGTCGCGCCTGCGCTGACACATTCCTGTCTCAGCCTCGCAGGGGGAGGGGAGGGAGTCCCGACCCCCTCTCCCCCAGGCTCGGCCTCGCGCTACCGCATTGTTGCGCGCTAGGTTGACAAGCGCAATGCGGTTTTCAATGATTAAATAATTAAAATCCAAAAAAATATCAAAATTTGTTGATGAAGTTCAAATTGTAAAGACACAAAAGTTCGGGGGTTTGAAAAAAGATCAGATGAACATGTAAAAATAATTCAAATTATATAGGAGCAAAAATCTAGTAAGTTCAGGTTAAATACGTACTGAAGTGCTACTATTGTTCGAAGTATGCAAACATGTTACAAAAAAGATACAAAAGTATGTGTGCATACTTGGGACAATCCCATGGTTGCACATGGGACAAACTCAAAACCTATTCACAAATTGAAAATTACAAAAAAACAAAGAAATATAGAGCACAATGCTACACCGCCTTGCAATGTGGAAACCCAGAAGTTCAATCACTCGTACCATAGAAGTGCAACTTCTACTACAAACCTTGGATGATCCAAAAAACTATCCCCGAAGATAGATTAAAATAAGGAATTAAAATAAGAAACATAATAAAAAATAAGAAGTTCAAATAATGATGATATAGAAGTCTGGGGTTTTGTAAAACCACAAATTTACATTATAAAAACACTTAGCATACAGAAGTTCAGGATAGTTATTAAGTGAAGTCCAACAAATTATTAGAGGTACGAAAACATACTAGAAAAAATAAAAAAAATATGCATGTCCATCGGCCAATTAATTCCATGTTGCTCATGGGATTCAGTGAAAAAATCGAAACCAATGCAAGAATGAAAAGGACAGAAAAAGGAAAGAAATACAGAGGACTTGCTGCATTACCACATGCAAAGAAGGAAAAGCAAAAGTTCAGATATGAACAACACAGAAGTTCAACTTGTACAACGACCACTAGATGATCTAGAAAATATGAACAAACGAATTCGTCCAAAGCATAAAATCCTCTACGCTAGATTAGAACACGTCTGCATCCCCTTGGAAATGATCTGACAACTCCCTTTCCACAACAAAAATGACCAGAGGGAAAATCTCAAAACCGCAAAAACACCCAGAGCAAAAGCCGTGGAGTGCCAACATCAAATCGCCAAAAATCAAACCATATGGACCCTCCCGATTGAAATTTATGACTTAGTAAGCCTTGAATTTCACTAAAGTACGCAAGTTGGCCAGCAAACTTTAAAGAAAAACGAGAAACCATCAGAAGTGGAGGCTGCATCTCGGGCGGATGAAGAACATGACCGATTTCAAAATTGGCATTCATATCCGAAAGATAAGCTTCTGGAGTATGAAACCTAGTATTTCTCAGCAAGAACCAGAGAAGCTCACAATACAAGATTCCTCAATCTTCCTAGGTATGATGTGTGGATGACTTCATGTTCAAGGTACTCAGTCTTCTTTCATAAGATACCACAGAAGGCTGCTGGCATAAGATACCAAATCTTCTACAGTAAGCAACCAGGAGGAGAAGCTTCTGAAGTACAGTACCCAGTCTTCTCCAACACGCTCTCCCAGCAAAAACTTTTAGAGTAAGAGATCCAGCCTTCCTCATCACGATACTCTTGATGGCTTCCAATCCAAGCTATCCAATCTTCATCAGTAAGGCACTAAAAATAGTTATCCGCTTTTGTACAAAATATTATATGGTGAATTGGCAACATATGGCAGTGCATCCCAAGAATCATGCCCACAATAATTTGGTTAGAATACAAGAATCAGTCAGGACAAAAGTCTACCTCAAGAATCAAATCTTCAGCTACACATACTTCCGTATATATTTTGTATGCTTCCAAGGTTATACAAGTCACTCGTATGATGATGCAAGCATGGTGAGAAATCCGACACCTACATGAGTTAAGCAAGAGGAAGGAAACAAGTTATACACCTCAAGTTGATGCAAGGACCTACGAGATATGAAGTAAGAAAACATTGAGACAACAATCTTGGCACTAGTTATCAAGGCCAGTTTCCTTACATCTGACAAGGTGATATCATTAACCCTTGTCATGAGCTTCTATGATTGCCAACACCAACACAAGTACATATCAACCGGGTATATGTCCTATGACCCGAGCCATGACCAAGGATAAGGTATATATGAGTGCCAGAATATTGCACATGATAGTACCCATGATCACATGAAGAATAGATGGCCAAGCTCTTTTAGCAAAATATTCAGAAAAAGAGAACAATAATGAAGGAGCAAGATTGGAAATACGGTTATGATAATTGTTGTATGAACAACATGGTATGGATACCCAGGACAGTTTGATTCTGTATCGCTCACCATGGA
This sequence comes from Triticum dicoccoides, assembly GCF_002162155.2. NCBI lineage: Eukaryota > Viridiplantae > Streptophyta > Magnoliopsida > Poales > Poaceae > Triticum > Triticum dicoccoides. Next base: position 266,196,787 of record NC_041381.1, on the reverse strand, counting down.
TGTACACTCAAGAGGTCTACTCTGTAAGAACCTCATGTCTATCCAACCTGCTCAGCCAACTGTATATCCTCATAATTGCTAGTATGGGATATTTAAGTCTATTATGGCAGAATCGAGATTCTTTGGCCATGTCACCACACTAGAATAATTGTTTGCAAATATTTGCATCTGCATCCATGCATCATGTTTAATTTTTTGTTAAACTTGAAATGGGGATTGATCAAATCCTAGCACCCCTCTGAAATACTAGGATCAACTAAAATATTTTTCAATGAACTCAAAATGCCCTTCAAAAAAGTTCATCATTTTTTAATTGGTTGAAAACCTCTACCAAAAATGGTGCACATTTTTCTAGGTCATCCTAGATTTTTGAAGTAAATCATAAAGTATTTGAATTTGGCCACTTAATTGCTATAATTATTTTAAATGCCCAAATAATTCTGAAAATAGTTGAGGGTTGTTGGAAATAATTCTAAAGGATCCCACATCTTATTTCAGGATTTTAAATAATGTTTTCATAACTCTACTAAATCAAAACAGAGGAAGAAAATAACAAAACATAAAGAAATAGAAATAATAGAGAGAGAAACCAACCTGGCCTTACCTGGCGGCCCAGCTGGCGGCCCAGCCACCAGTAGATGATGTCACTCGTCCCCCTCATCCTGCTAGTTGGACGAGGCGCGTGCCCGACGCGCTCGCGCTCGGCCCGACATGCAGCAGCTTGGCTGCGCTCCCCTGGCCATGTTTGTGCTGCGGATCTCCTCGCGGGTGCCGTCTAGATCGGGACGACCTCCTCACTCCCCCTCGCCCTCCCCCTTGCTCCCCCGTCGACTTGTCCAAAGCCTACATGGCGGCGCACCTGCCATAGTCGCAGCCACTATCTTCCCCACACCCTCTAACTGTGTCAAGAAGAACCACCACACCTCCCTACGTCTCCACATCGACGGGCTTGAGCTTGCACACACTACATCATTGGCATCGTCCTCATCTTCTCCATCGGGCGTCTGAGATCGCCGTCGCTGCCTTGCCATATCTAGTTCTCCCCTGATCCCACTAACCACTGTGTCGACCTCTCTATTAGATTCTCTGCCCTTACCCCTAACCCCGCGCTTGATTTCATGCTCTAACTACCGTTGCCATCGAAGCCGAGATTCTCTACCATTCGAGCTCGTTGCTGTCATCAGACCGGTGACCTTTTGGTCTCACCACCATGCCCAACGTCTTCGTGAGCTCGCTCAGGTGCCATAGGTGGCAAGAGCTGGGCGATATGCTCCCCGTAGCGATGAATCCGTCATCACCCGACCTCCTGTCGCCATTGTTGTTGTCGCTGCCGCTATTTCTAGACAAGCTTGGCTCTCCAATGTGTCCCAATCGATGCGGGAGACCCTCAGGAACACGCAGGAGCCCTCCACTGCTCGAATGGTCGCTGGAGCTGTCGTCCCGATCATCGTCGCGTGCGTTTATGTGCTCGCCGGTGTTTAACTCCGGTGAGATGACGTGGCACATCATTAGCCGTTTACATCCGCGCTAATTAACCCCCGGGTAAACGACAGTGGAGCCCCACCACTTATTTAACCACATGATTAAAGCCCTATTTAAATTAAACTAATGATAGAGGGCCCATGCCTCAGTTTGACCTTGGCCTAGTCAGCATTGACTGGGTCCTCCTTTCTTTGACACTAACTGGCACTACGTCATTGACCCGTGGGACCCACTAGTGAGGTTTGACACTGGTCAGCTCAGTTGACCAGATGATGCAGGCATGACATAGTGCTAATGTCATAATAGCTTTTCTGGTATTTAAATAATTCTTGAGTGATTTATTTATTTTAGAATTTTTTAAAACTTCTAAAAATCATCTATAACTCAAATGAAAGTAATTTATATATGAAAGATGATCAGAAAATATGAAGAATCTATGTATGCCATGATTGTGCATGTTTGAACAAGTTAACATCACCAACTAGGAAAAATCATGATTATGGAATATATGGTAATTAGTTTTGGAGTTGGAATTTGCTATATATTTGAATTAGACTTCAATTAATATGAATGCACTAGGTCAATTCAGTACCTTAATATTACCCATCATTCATTTGGATGTGCATTGCATTGATTGTGGTCCTTCTCTTGTTTTCGGTGTTGTTCCTTCTCGATAGAAGGCAATTCCGCATCATAATCGTTGACAACGATGAAGCGCTATACTATGTTGGGAAGTGCCAGGCAAGCAAACCCCTTTGAGCATCCCGATAGAATCTCACTCTCTCGCTCTTGCTCTCTTTTACTGCATTAGGACAACATGATTCAACTCTTACAAGTTGCGGTAGTTGAACCCATTCCTCTACATGACCTGTCTTTTCCATAGTAAATAGTTGAAACCCACTAGCATGAGTATGAGTTGTTTGAGCCATGATGTGCCTACTCATTCATGCTTGCTTGCTACGCCTGCTATGCTTAGAGTTGTGTTAGGTCTCATTCATCTGGGAAGGACTGGCGTGGTGGTCAACATGTCCTACCATTTAGAGCTAAGTGTGTGAACACGATTTGGTAAAGGTAGCGATGAGAGGTCATGTAGGAGTACATATGGTGGGTTGTCTCACTGAAACCGTCCTCAGGAACTGAGTTCTGTGTTTTTGATCCAAGACAGTTACTACCACACATTGGGCTCCGGGTGCTCAAAGCTCTCTCGACTTATTAATCGTCTTGATCTCTGTCCATGAGTCGCAACTAGTTTCTGGTGTTTGTAGGATATGTGTTGGAGGCCGTGCATAGCACTGACCTTAGGGGTGGGCTATGATGCGGTATAGGCACCGTAGCACGGTGTACCAAGGTACCGGTTTGGTAGCTTTGGGAACCCTGCACACATCGTTTGATTCCGCGAGTGAAACCTCGACCGGACTTCCTTTGCGGATACAACCTCAAATAGGCGATAAACCTGGACTAGAGTCTTGTGTGGTTATTCAGGTTGTGGCCGACACCCTCGCCAGGCTTCTGCTTGAAGGTTTCCGAGATACATGATGTGTACATGGTGGTAAGTGGTGAGAGCGTGTGTGAAGAAGTACACCCCTACAAGGTTATAAATGATCTATTTGAATAGCCGCATCCTCGGATATGGACTACATGGAAAGCTTATATGGTTCATAGATAACTGGAAGTGGATACTCTAATATGCATAAGATAAGCGTGAGTGCTATGGATGGCAATCTCGTAGGGAGACCGGAGGGGATCCATAGTGGTGTATTGATATGGTGAATATGTGGACTCGTGTGCGCTCTCTGACCCCAAAAAGTTACTGGTAGACGTAGTTCAGGACCGCCACTGATTCAAAGAAAGCTTGCTATAGTCAAACCCCACAACCTCTTTGTTGACACTATGCATAAATAGATAGTTCTGATGTAAGTCTTGTTGAGTACATTTGTACTCATGTTTGCCGAAATTATGGTTTTGTAGAGGAGGCATTAGTCCCACTAGTGGTTTCAACGAGGAGTTCGATGTTGACCGATTAGCTTGGGAATCCCAAACAGAGGTCTGGATCCTTTTGAAGGTCTTGTAGATAGACATCTTTCTAGCCTTCTTTCTTTTTAGTTGTCTATACTCAAATAGGTTTATGCATCCGCTTGTTGCTTGTATGGCGTTGTATGTTGGGTCATGAGACCCATGTTTGTAATATCATGTTATGTATGGCTCCTTGGAGCCTCGTTGGGAAATACTTTGAGTCGTAGAGTTATGTTTTGATGCCGTGTTGTACGAACACACATCGAGCATATTGTGTGTATGTTATTGAAAAGCTTTGGTATGTGTGGGGATCCAATACCGAGTTGTTTATTCTTGGTAGCCTTCCTTATGGGGAAATGCCTCCTAGTGCTTCCATCTGGAACACATGGATTGACCGGCATGTGTCCTTCTTTGCTCCTGTGTCTATCCCTATGGGAAAATGTCACGCGGTGTTTATTGGAGTCCTTTGTAGCCTCGCTACGACTAGTTACACTCGCTGCTGATCGACACGTGCATTGCTGGGTCATGTATGCATGTCCCTGTAAGTTTGCACCACCTAGGTTTACGACTAGTCATGTCGGCCCGGGTTCTCTGTCATATGGATGATAGCGACACAATCATATACATGAGCCAAAAGGTGCAAACTATCTCGGCCAAGGTAAGGCAGCAGCTGTGGGGATACAATGCGGGAGGCCGCAAAGTGATATGATATGTTACTTGCTAGACAGTTATGACTTAGGATCGGGGTCCTAAGAGGCCAACTCAGCAGGTTGACTTCAGCGATCGTGTTACAATATTGCACGGCTGATGGGTATACCGACACGATGAAGAATGCTGAACAACCAGCTCAGATCTCTCACACATGGTATCCAGCGAAATGATAGCCTACCATGAACAAGATTATTCCGCTAGAACCACAGCCACTCAAGTCTCCAGAAGCTATTGTCATAAGGCCATGCTCCTTTATAATGGTCACGACAAGCGATAATCGAATCTTTGGTACGGATTTGATACTAGAGACAGTGAGCCAGCCAAAATGATTTAGAACTCCCTACGAGTGGTCAGCTTCCGCCAAGAGAACAGTAAAGATTCTTGGCATTGATTTGTACACGGAAAACATGTATCTATTTGGGTAACCCAATGCAAGGGGTAAAAGGTTTCTTGTCCACGAAGGAAATTTATTCACAACTCCATTGAATACTATTAGTGTTGGATAGAAGAATGTCATATCAATTGGAAATCAATCCCAGACTTATGGAAAGATGATATATGCCATCCATGATAATATATCAGATAAGCCAGCAGACATGAAAGAATTGAAGCAGTGTAAGATTGAACATATGAGGTAATATCTGTCGGAATGGGATAGAGTGAAGCAAACCACCCCAGAGCAAGGCAACCAGATCATATGAAATTCAGTGGGAACATCATATAAAGAAAAGGATACCCGAGATGGAAATAGTTTCCTTAAGTCAGAATATTCATACTTGTTCCCCGAGCAACCAAATCTTGAGTACGGGATTTTTTAAGGGGGGAAGGTTTGTGACACCCCAATTTTTGGCCCTTACTTTTTATTTTGGATTTCTTTGAATTTTTTGCTTTGGAATTTGATGCGGAGCATCCTACGGTCATCCCCGTGGACCTACCTTCGTCTCCCATGACACCACTTGGACCAATGACAAGAGCATGTGCGAGAGCTATCGAAAATGAGGTTAAATCTCTCCTTGTTGAAATCCCCTTTGAACCACTTGAGACATCGCTACTACCTCAAATGGGGATGCTTTGTGTGCTTAGGTACCAAGGAAGCAACCAAGGAGAAGTTACGATGCAAGATGGACATCGAGAGCATGAAGACAATTTGCTCAGACCAGAAGGACCGGTATAACAGCCCATGTACCGCCCAACAACCACCCGAGCGGTACAACCACTCGACTACCACCAAACTACCGGTCTAGCTTCTATAATCATGCGGTGCAAGGCTGGTACAACACCAATTTATCCCCGTAACAACTAGAGGACTGGTACAACCGCTCCAAACACCGGTACAACCGCTACTCCCTTTCGTGAACACCTCCAGGAACCAGCTCCTGAGCTCCCAGCAGTTCAACCGCCCCCATGACCGGTACAACCGCCCTGCCTGCATGCAGTGAAAGGGGTTTCACCCCATGTATATCCCACTTACCCCTTGGACTATATATTCTTGTCCCCTAGCTCCATATTAGGGTTAGAAAAGGATTAGCTCATATTTGTGTGAGAGCTTTCTCATCCACTTGGTTACTTCTCCTCGGAGCTCATGACCTCTTCGAAGAATATCCCCCAAGCGGATTCAAGACCCCATCATGGGAAGACCCTTCAAGACCTCCTCATGGAGAAGACCTTTTGTATCATCCTTTGTTGACTTTGAATCGTGTATCACTCGTTGTGTTTCGAGGATCTAGCATATGTGTGACCAAATTTTGTTGGTTGAGTGATTTCTCTCGTGTTTCCCCTCGTGATTTCTCCTCGTGTTTGTCGTGTTCCTCATAGGATTCCCTCCAATCATGAAAGATAGGGCATCTAGGGTTCTACCCTACATCGTCTTTGGTATCAAGAGCCAGGTTGATCACGATTTTGGAGCCCCTACCCTCTTTCTCTGGCCTAATTTCGTTGTGTTCTTCCACAATTTTGAAAATCCCCACCAAAAATAGCCCCAATTTTTTGTGATTTGTTGGTGTGATGAAGTTTTGTTGGATTTGATCCATGGATCTGCTTTGCCATGAGTGGATCTAGCTCTCTCCCTCAAGTTTCACCTATTTCCATCCACGAAATCCACCCTATTTTGCCCCCGAAATCATCCATTTCCGCCCCAATTTTCGCCCCGATTTCGGATCTCAGAGTTTTCCCGACATGAGTAGTACTACCGTACCGCCCTCTCCAAGCAGTGTTACCACTAGGATACACAAGCGGACTCCCTTCCAAGCGATACTACCGCCCCTCCCAGTTTCAGCTTCGGCTGATTGTCAGTGTTCCCCATAACATCCACATCCGTAGTCTGATTTTCGCGTTCTTTAGCTCATTGAGGAGCTATTGAAACCCCCCATCCACCTAGACAGGTTCCAACGTCATTTGACACCATCAAATTTGCCAAACTGTGGCATCTTTTCCTACGTCTTTCACCACATCATCCTCTATACCACCACCAACTTCCGTAACTTAACCCATTTTGTTTCCCATAGCATTTGTGGTTGTTTGAGTTGTGATTCGAGTCTCCTAAGGTGTTCGGCTACTTAGGGACAGTTGCTTCTTCATCAACCACCTCAACTGCTTTCCGCAAGCACCACCATCGCATACCTGCTATCAACCCCAACAATTTTGACACATTTTGCTCTTTGAGAATTTGAGTTGTGGTTCTCGTGTCCTATTGTGTTGCAGCTATATAGGTATGGTTCGACATCAACATCACCACCGCTCATCTTCGTCAAAGACTCGTCATAGCCAACAACCATCTTGCTTACAAACGACTACCTCGACGGTAACTTTGACGACACCTTTGTCTTCACATTGGCATTGAATTGATAACCCCATAGCCTATTTTGCGTACCTTACCTATCGAGACTAGCCATTTGAGTATTGTCGGCAACGTTACTTGTGCACATTAGTGACCATACTTCCCATAGCATACACACCATATCACCATGGTGCAAATCTTGGTGTCATCTTTTGTGTCACAAAGTTCTCATCGCATACACAATTGCTATCTTGGTTCGTGAAGTTTTGCATGAGAAAAGAGCTCAAAAGAGAAAGAGCCAAACAAGCTTTTAAGAAAAGGAAAATATAAGTAAAGAGCTTTTAAGCAAGAACCATAGCATCAAACTACATTAAGATTGTCATACTCGATCATCTTGGATCATAATACCGGAAGACCATACATATAGCATACTTGGGATAGAAGTTGTTGCATTTTTGCTTAGTAGATTGTGCACAAGTTTCATATCCGCTTATTGTGCAATCATGCTAGCGTCTCTCTAGTGTTGTGCAACAAGAGCATTTTCGTGGACTCCACATTCTGCCTCATTCCTTGGTTGCACGACCCCACTTATCTATTTGCGAGTGTGTTTCCATGTACCATATCTTGCTATTGGTCTACTTGTTGAATTTGCAAATTTTTGAATCTTTTCCAACATTATTGAGGCTCACTAACAATTGCATCATAGTTTGTGCCACCATCCTAACCGAGCTCCACCATAAGCTTTTACTTGTGTAGGTGTGAGAACCAACAAGAATTGGTACCAATTGTGCTATTTCCTTGTCCCACATTTGGGTGATCATTGATCCATCTTCAACATCGGTCAAGGTACATTTGGTATAAGTTCTTCTCTTTCTCCCACTCACATATTTTCTTGGAATGATGGATAGGCCAAGTTCTTATACCAACCCACTCTTCATCGAGCAAGATGACGACATGTCATCCTATGTCACCAAGAGACACCTCTTCAGTACATGAAGAGCTTTGCATCAAGAACAACAAGCAATGAGTGACCGCATCGACAATCTCGCCACCGACTTGCGACTCTCTAAGAAACGAACAAGAGAATACTTCGACAACAAGCTCAACGCACACAAACAATAACGATGCAAGAATGGACGAGATTTGTGCCTTGTTTGTAAACCTCTCTTCTACCACTCCGTCCTACTCAAGATGGAGCTCCTCGAGTCGACACTCTGACGACATCTTCTCCGACTCAAGTACACTGGCAGCAAACACTCTATGTCAAGCCACGCGCTAAGATTGTTAAGAAACTCGTAATCCTCTACATGGCAATCATCCATAAGAGCAATTCGACGAGCAAGCACATCGTCATTGCCAAAACCAAGCTACTTTTGCACAAGCACAAGAAAGGCAACATCAACGTCACCAAGAGGAAGAGCGAGTGCACCAACACCAAGACAAACAAGATGCCGAGGCTCAACGTTTTCAAGAACAACAACGTGAAACACAAGCACTTGATGCGCAACGTGCCCTTCAAGAGCCAAGTCAAGCCGTCGTCAACTGCAACCGAGATACGCGCAATCAAGAAGAAGCACTTCACGAAGAAATTCAAGAGCGATACTGCTAAGCCAGAGTGCATCGTCAAGTTCCTCAAGCTCCACCACAAGCTCGATGAGCTCCTCCACAACCACAAGTTCACCAAGAGCATTATGATTATGGAAATTCTCCATGCCAAGAGCAATATGAGGTTGACAATCATCCACGTCAAGGGCGTCATCATCACCCTCGACCCCAACACAATGAAGAGCAACGCTACATGATACGTCTCCAATGTATCTATAATTTTTGATTGTTCCATGCTATTATGTTACCTGTTTTGGATGTTTATGGGCTTTACTTTACACTTTTATATCATTTTTAGGACTAACCTACTAACCGGAGGCCCAGCCCGAATTGCTGTTTTTTTCCTATTTCAATGTTTCGAAGAAAAGGAATATCAAACGAAGTCCAGACGGGACGAAACCTTCGGGAGCGATCTTTTTGGAACAAATGCAAACCAGGAGACTTGCAGTGGATGTCAAGCAACAAACGAGGTGGCCATGAGGGTGCCCGACGTGCCCTAAGGGGGTGGGCACGCCCCCACCCTCGTGGGCCCCTCGAGGCTCAGCCGACGTACTTCTTTCGCCTATATATACTCCCGTACCCTGAAAACATCGGAGAGCACCACAAAAACTTAATTCCACCGCCGCAACCTTCTATATCCGCGAGATCCCATCTTGGAGCCTTCGCCGGCGCTCCGCTAGAGGGGGAATCGACCATGGAGGGCCTCTACATCATCTCCAAGGCCTCTCCGATGAGTTGTGAGTAGTTTACCACAGACCTTCGGGTCCATAGTTATTAGCTAGATGCCTTCTTCTCTCTCTTTGAATCTCAATACAAAGTTCTCCTCGATCTTCTTGGAGATCTATTCGATGTAACTCTTTTTGTGGTGTGTTTGTCGAGATCCGATGAATTGTGGGTTTATGATCAAGTTTATCTATGAGAAATATTTGAATCTCCTCTGAATTCTTTTATGTGTGATTGGTTATCTTTGCAAGTCTCTTCGAATTATCAGTTTGGTTTGGCCTACTAGATTGATCTTTCTTGCAATGGGAGAAGTGCTTAGCTTTGGGTTCAATCTTGCGGTGTCCTTTCCCAGTGACAGCAGGGGCAGCAAGGCACGTATTATATTGTTGCCATTGAAGATAAAAAGATGGGGTTTATATCATATTGCATGAGTTTATCCCTCTACATCATGTCATCTTTCTTAATGCGTTACTCTGTTCTTCATGAACTTAATACTCTAGATGCAGGAAGGAGTCGGTCGTTGTGTGGAGTAATAGTAGTAGATGTAGAATCATTTCGATCTACTTGTCACGTACATGATGCCTATATACATGATCATGCCTAGATATTCTCATAACTATGCACTTCTCTATCAATTGCTTGACAGTAATTTGTTCACCCATCGTAATACTTATGCTATCTTGAGAGAAGCCACTAGTGAAACCTATGGCCCCCGGGTCTATCTTTTAGCATATAAGTTTCCCATCTACTTTTATTTGCATATTTTATTTTCCAATCTATATCATAAAAATACCAAAAATATTTATCTTATCTTATTATCTCTATCAGATCTCACTTTCGCAAGCTACCGTGAAGGGATTGACAACCCCTTTATCGTGTTGGTTGTGAGGTTCTTGTTTGTTTGTGTAGGTGCATGGGACTTTTGAGGAGCCTCCTACTGGATTGAGACCTTGGTTCTCAAAAATAGAGGGAAATACTTACGCTACTTTGCTGCATCACCCTTTCCTCTTCAAGGGAAAACCAACACAGTTCTCAAGAGATAGCACTACGGCAAGCTCAAGTTCACCATGCCCAAGTTCAACGAAAGCAATGATCCCGAAGAGTACCTTTCATGGGCATTGAAGGTCGACAAGATCTTTCGTTTGCACAACTATGAGGAAGAGAACAAGATAGCTATGGCATCCCTTGAGTTCCAAGACTATGTGCTCATATGGTGGGAACAAGTCCTTGAGCGTCGAGAGGCAAGAGGTGAACCATCAATCACCACATGAGAGCAAATGAAGGATGTCATGCGAGCATGCTTTGTGCCAACCTACTACAACCGCGACCTCTTCAAGAAACTCCAACTCATCAAGCAAGGAACAAAGAGCGCTGAAGAATGCTACAAGGAAATGGAGATTGCCATGATAAGAGCCATTGTCACAGAAGATGATGAGCAAACTATGTCCCGTTTCTTGAATGGCCTCAATTATCCCATCAAGAAGATTGCCAACTTCCAACCCTACTCCAACCTCATTGAGCTAGTGCATCAAGCTACCAAAGCAGAACGTCAAGTGCGAGATGACTTCAAGGATGCCAAGTATTCTTCCAAGATCTATGACTTCTCCAACAACCAAGCTTCTACGACTCCAACACCTTCTACCTCAACCAAGCCATCTACAAGAAACGGCGGCAAGTCAAGTTACAAGAAAACTTAGACAACTTCAAGTCATTCTCCTACTACAAGCAACTTCAAGCCGCGAGCTTCATCATCTACTCCAACCGATGAGACCGCCAAGACAAGTTCCATAAAGTGTTTCACATGCGGCACCCGAGGCCACAAGTCCTTTGAGTGTACCAACAAGCGCACCATGATCCTCAACAACGACAGAACCTATGACTCCATAAGTGAATAGGAAATGGAAGCCCTTGAGCAAGTGGCCATGCACTGGCGCGTGAACAAAGATGAAGATGATCAAGTCTTTTGTGATGAGGATTCGAGCCCCGCTCTCGTTGTCTCCAAAGTCTTGACTCTTCAAAATCAACAAGATGAAGACCAAAGATGCCATATCTTCCACACCAAGGCAGGCATCAATGGAAGGTCCGTCAAGGTCATCATCGATGGAGGTTGTTGCCATAACTTGGCAAGTGAAGAACTATGCTCCAAGCAACAATTGGTCAAGATGAAGCACCCACACACCTACAAGGTTCAATGGCTAAGCAATTATGGCACAGATGAGGACATCAATACCATTGTTACACCCACAGCCCCTACTGCTATACATACTTGACCAATTACTAGAGCTCGCGCATGCCAATTAAACTACCAGGCACTTCCGTTTCTTGGTAATGATTCTAATGTTCATGAGTATATGATGCTGCCTAAATTGGATACATTTGTTTTGCTTACAAATGAAGGGCCTAGCTTGGAGAAGGATGAACATTGGAGCAAGAACAAACATGGACATGATGGCATGCGCAAGGTGAACAAGAACGGAGTTACAAGTGATGATTTTACGACGTTGAAGCCACCATAATGAGTGCATGAAGCCTTGGACCAAATATACAAGATGCTACTTGATGATTTTCGTCCAGAGGCTATTATAGGTGCTGCGTCACCTTATTATTGGGCCAGGCCCATGTAATTTTGAAATACTTGAGTATAGGCTGCTTTTAGAGTTTGTATGTGTGGGGAAACAAGAGATAGTGTTGGTTTCGGACCCCTTCCCCAAGGGCCACGAAATTCCCCCCCTCTTCCACCATATATACAGCCCTTAGGGCATCGTTTAGACTTTGGGTTTTGTTTAGCTTAAAGTTCGCCATAGCTGCAACTTCACGTACTTCGTTTGTGTTCAACGACCAGAGAAAGACGTCACAGAACCCCACGTTCTTCAACAAAGCTTTCCTCTTATATTCGCAATATCTAGATTGCAATCTCAGTTTCTTGCTTGTACTTCGTTTCTTGTAGGAAATAGACCCTCGTGGTCAGGTTGATCATGCTACGGCATGGTCAATAACCTCTTGGAGTTGATTTATCGATTGCTAAGGCGCGACGTCCTCGCACGTCCATAGTCGGATCATCGAAGTCTACTCCACCCAAAAGATAGGCACCATCTCATCGAAAGATGGGACACCTTTGCCTCTATCAAGTGGTATCACATTTCCAGGTCGCTCAGGGAGATTTTACAATTTTTCATAGTTTATATTGAGTCTATTATCATACCTACAGTTCACGAAAAAGCCACAAAAAAATTAGGGTTAGTTAATCATATCTGAATGAGTCTGAGCCACTTCATAGTCTTTTTAGTATTTTACTTTGTTGAATTTGCGGTTTCATCGTCATGTCAGTTGCTGGTCTTAGTGCCTAGTCTTTTAGAGTTTTGAGTTCCTGTCATAGTTCTCATGCTGCTGCCGCACCATCATCATTGCCCCTGCCATCTACCACCACCGATTCGAGTCCATATACCACCACCGCTCTGAGTCCATATACCACCACCGCTCCGAGTCCATATACCACCACAGCTCCGAGTCCATACACCACCATCATTCCGAGTCCATCTCATATTAGGTTTGCTTTCACTATCCATTTGTTTCAGATTCGTGTTTTCCATCATCTTTTGTCGTCCGTAGAAGAGTTTGGTTCCCAAAAAAAATCGATGTTTAGGCCCAAAATTTTCCAAAAACGCACTTGTCAAAAAAAATTGGCTATCCTATTTTTAGGTGTTTCTGAGCGTTTTGAGCTAGGTGCCATTATAGAAAGTTTTTTTGAGCCATTTCCAGATTTTGGTCCGGGCAGTAAAAAAAAATTGGTCGCAAAAATTTCGTGTCTATCCTGTTATCTTGACTTGGGAAGAGTTTTGAGACACTCGCCATTGTAGTGATTTTCGGGGGAAAAGTGCAAAAAAAAGAGCGAAAAAAATCAGAGTGTGCTTTTCCCTTGTTTCCGTGCAGCGCCATTATTTTGTTAGTGTTCTAGGCTCGCATCTCTAGCATGGTCTAGCCTAGGACCAGCACAGTACCGTCGTTGAGCATTTATTCAACTTTGCATCTCTGAATTGATTATTGCTGACCCTTTTTGCTACCGTATCATAAGCCTTCCTAGCTCCACATATATCTATGTCATGTGTTTGACTCTCCCTGGCCATCGCTCTATCCAAGCTTTGAGAGTTTTGCTACAACGTTTGCCGATCACCACTTGCTGCTAGGTAAGAACCGGTAAGAATTTGAGATTCACTTGACGGGCTTGTGACACACCACCACCACCACTTCCTAGTAGTCTGTAGGATCATATTCTTTCGTGGTTCTATTGCTGCTAACCATGGCAGGATCACAAGTCGATGAGACTGATTGGGAGAACATGACGAACAAACAACTACATGATAAATTTTAGCAAATGATGAGTGGACAGGTGCAAGATGTGCTAAACAGATTTTAAGAGGCCATGGAGAAGAAAGATGGCATTGAGAAGACGTTCGAAACAAAGCTCGATAACAATTTTAATGAATTGCTTGCGCGTCTTCCACAACCACCACCGGCTGCACCTGTTGCACCTCTACAACAACAACAACAATAACATCCACAACACCGCCTTCCAAATAAGTGGGACGAGCACATCGCGTTCCAATTGAGCCTGGTCAACATTCTGGTGCCACTGCACCTACTATTGATGCTTCTTTGACTCCTGCTACTGCTGCTGCTGGTGCCAAGGAGGATGATGATTATGCGGGCAATTACGAGGATGAGGTTGATCAGAATTAGAACTACATGCAACCACCAGCACCAGGTCGTCCACATGCATATAATGGCAATGGTAGGGCTGCACTACCAGCTCAGGTATGAGATCATGACCATCTTCCTAAACTGAAACTGAATATTCCACCATTTGAGGGCAGATATGTTCCTGATATATATCTTACTTGGGAGTTAGAAACTGAACAACGTTTTACATGTTTACAATACCCCGAGGAGAGACGTGTTGCTGCTGCTCTTTGTGCTTTCACTAGTTTTGCTTGTGTCTGGTGGTCTGAACATCGTAGATTATATCCGAATAATATTCCAACTAATTGGGCTGCTTTGAAAACTGCTATGCGTACTTGTTGGGTTCCACCATTTTTTTTTCACTGCAATTTTTATATTATTTCAGAAATAAAATGTCTAGCAGTACAAAGAGGCTTGAGCTAAGCCAGAAGTAAAAGAAAAAGAAAAAGAAAAAACCACTAGCTACTAATAATTACAAGACAAGGCTGTCAAGCCAGAGATCAAAAGCTCTAGCATAGCTCTTTTTATTCTAAACCTCAGCAAATTGAGTTCCTCCAAGAAAATGGCCTTCCACCCCTGTATGCTAGTTTGAATGGCTTGAAATATGAGATTGTTCCTTGAGATCCAAATGGCCCAAGAAGCTAGGATGATGATTTCCTTGAAGAAAGGCACATGAAGTTTTTGTTTTAGATGAGCAAAAGCTTCCAACACAGAAACATTGGCCTGTCTTGTGGGACAAATCAGGTCCCAACACTGAGTAGCAAAAGGGCATGTCCAAAAAAGATGTTGAAGAGTTTCCTCATGCTGACAATTATTTAGAGCACAATTATAGTTGTCCAACTGAAAAGTTTTCCTTCAAAGGAGATTCCTAGTGTTGAGCCTGTCATGAAGGAGCCTCCAAAAGAATACCTTGTGCTTTGGTTGACAGGAGCTATTCCAAATCCAGTGAAATTACTGGGGCACAATTTTAACTCCCATCATCATCTTATAGGCCTTAGCAACTAAGAATTGATCATTTCCCCAAATGTAGCTCCAGTTATCTATGCAGTCCAGGTATTCAGAACCCCTCAAAGCTATACAAATGTCTTCCATGGCTTCAAATTCTTGGAAAGCTTGCACCGTCAAGGGTAAATGAAATAGATCCTCCAGAAATTCAGTGTGAATAATGGTGTGCACAGTAGAATTCCTATTCTTCACAAAAGAGAAGAGGTGGGGGAACATGTCTTGCAGACAAGCTGAATGCCATAGGTCAGACCAGAAAAGGGCACTTTTACCATCTCCTATGTGACATATGGCCAAAGATTTGAAGTTGTCAATGAGCTTAAGGTTTGTCTTCCACCAAAAAGATCCAATCCAACTACTTCCAGGCTGCAAACCAGCACTGTTGTGGGACTCCTAGATCAAGTTAACCCAAGGAATGTTGTGTCTGTTATAAAACTTGTGCAGATTCTTAAGTAACAAAGCTTTGTTTTGGACAAAGATGTCCATCACACCCAAACCTCCTTGATCCTTTGGTCTACAGACAGTGCTCCAGGCCACCATGGCAGGCCTGTGATCCTCCAAATCAGGGCCTCTCCAAAGGCAATGTCTCATCAATTTAATAGCTTGAGTTTTAATAGTGACAGGCACATCAAGGCATCCCATGAGATAAATCAGCAGAGAGTTGAGAATAGATTTCACCAGCAATAGTCTCCCAGCTAAGGTCATGAAGGAACATAGACCCACAAGTTTCTTCTGTAGCCTTGTGACCAGGGGGAGGCATTGTTCAACAGTGGGTTTATGGAGACCCAACGGTGCACCCAAATATGGAATGGGAAAAGATTCCCTTTTACACTGAAAAGTATTAGTCAAAATCTCAACTTTCTCTTCTGACACATTGATTGGAATGAGGCTTGATTTATTGCAGTTAACTTTAAGACCAGTAGCATCAGCAAAAGTATTGAGGAGGGCTTTGAGGCAGTGAAGTTGCTTTGCATCTTCTTGAAGGAGGACTAAAGTATCATCTTCATATTGAACTATTGGAAAATCAGGGCAAGCATCCACTTGCAAAGGTGAAGTAAGCAATCCCTGCTGCATGGCCTTGTTGAGGATTGTTTGAAGAAGGTCTGCTGCAAGCACAAACAGAAGAGGTGACAGAGGGTCTCCCTGCCTCACTCCTCTAAGACAATAGAATTTTTTACCAGGAACACCATTGAGCAAGATAGCAGATGAGGCTGAGGTGAACAACATTTTGATCCAGTTAATCCATTTGTCTCCAAAACCTTTAGCTTTTAAAATATCCAAAATTGCCTGATGTTCAATAGTGTCAAAAGCCTTTTCAAAGTCCAGTTTCAGCACAATAATCTCTTCCTTGGATTTATGGCACTGATGCAAATATTCATAAGCCCATCCCAAGCAGTCATGGATGGATCTCTCTTTGAGGAAGCCATATTGGTTTGTGTGGACCAACTTTAGAATCACTTTCTGCAACCTGTTTGCCAACAATTTAGTAACTAGTTTGAGACAACAGTTGAGGAGGGAGATTGGCCTGTAATCATTTGCTGTCATGGGAGTGCTTCCTTTAGGAATTAAGGTTATGAAAGAGGTGTTCAAACTTTCCAGAGAAATTTGCCCAGCATGAAAATCAGAAATGAATTTGAGCACATCTCAGCTGATAATGTCCCAACAAGCTTTGAAGAATTTATTATTGAAACCATCAGGGCCAGGTGATTTGTCCATTGGAAGTTCTTTTACAACATCATTAACTTCATCCTCAGTGAATGGCAATTCCAAGTTATCAAATAGAGTGGGATCTTGTCTCTGGCGAAACAAAGATTCCAAATCAAACTGCATGGAGGTTTTGTGAGATGTCCCCATTATTTTCTTATATGTTTCCCAGAGTATTGCAGCTTTCCCAACATGATCAGAATTATCAACTTGGTCATCATTTTGCAGCACAGCAATGTGATTGTGCCTGTAGTTGATAGAAGCCTTTGTATGAAAAAATTTGGTGTTCTCATCCCCAAACTTAACCCCTTTAATATTCCCCCTTTGCTTCCAGTAAATGTTTTGGTTTCTCAGAAGAATTAGCAAATGTTCTTTAAGAAGAATCCTACAATTCCACTCATAAGTTTCCAACTCTCTGAACTCCTCAAAAAAGTCCCATAGGAAATGAGCTCATTAATTTTTTTCAATTTGAGCTTTAAGACAAGATAAAGATCTGGCCCATAGTTTTAGAGCTCTCCTTAAGTTTTTAAACTTAGCATTCAAACTTTTTATAGCATCAAGATTCCCCACTAGAATAGTTCTCAAATCTAAAAATTCTTGCGTTGGGGATAGAAGTACCAATTTTTATGACACATGGCAAGTGATCTGATATGGGCTTTGC
This sequence comes from Triticum dicoccoides, assembly GCF_002162155.2. Classification (NCBI taxonomy): domain Eukaryota; kingdom Viridiplantae; phylum Streptophyta; class Magnoliopsida; order Poales; family Poaceae; genus Triticum; species Triticum dicoccoides. Next base: position 266,179,373 of record NC_041381.1, on the reverse strand, counting down.
AAGAGGGAGTACCATGGTGTTAGGAATGTGGTCATCCAAGAAGCAGAGGTAAAGAACCAATCAAGCTTGACCAAAAGAGGATTTTGCTGCATATTACTCCAGCTGAATTTTCTACCATGCAAAGGCAATTCAACTAAACCTTGGTTGCTAATTGCTTCATTGAACATAAGCATATCATTAACATCTCCACTAGGTCTATTTCTATCAAATGGAGCCCTCATAAAATTGAAATCTCCCATAATAATCCAGTCCACATCAGCAGGCATGTGAATATTCAGAAACCACTCAATGAACTCAATTTTGTCCTGTGGGTCACATGGTCCATATATGTTGGTGAGAATCCAGGACTGATTGGAGAGCAAACTTGTGAACTGAATGGAGAGTGAAAATCTATTTTGAGCAATAACTTCTCCAGCAAATTGAGAACCATTCCAAGCAACTAGAAGGCCCCTTGAAGCTCCAACAAAGGGGAGGAAAGGAAATTTATTGATTCTATTGGGATAGAAGTTTTTGATATAAGCAGCATCAAAGGACTCTCTCTTAGTTTCCTGGAGGCACAATATATTGCAGTCAATCTCATCTATTTTCTGCCTTAAGGCCAACCATTTATCCTGAGAATTCATCCTCTAATGTTCCTGTTCAGAATATTCCAACTCCTATTTGTGTTATTCATGGATACAAATAGGTATACTACACCAGAAATCAAGCACCAGCACTTGATCCACAATTAAAAGTAAGAAAAGATCACAAAGGACCCTGAGCCACAACACATCACAAAGCCAGCAATACATCCAAAAGCCATAGATCATAGAAGTTCCATTAAGATAGTACATCTCCAGATGGAATAATTGTTTAAAGTGCCAGCATCCCAGATTTACACCATAAAAAGAGCTATCCAAAAGAGAACATGGGAAACCAAGCAAACTACCCCCAACCACTTTTCCAACTGAGGTCAGCTATCATCATGTAGATGTGGAAGTATTTTCCTCTCCATTGGCCAAGGGAACCTTGACCAACTCCTCTTCAAGCCTTCTTCTTGGATTCTTAGCCAGCTTGTCCTCCAGCTCCTTCTCAGCAACCTTACAGAAAGAGGCAGTGAGGTTTTTAACAACAGATTTTTGAATAATAGGATGGACAACATTACAAGGCAGACAACCATTATTTGAGCAGGAATTTCTTTTGTATCCATCATTATCTTTTCTAATTCTTTCACTCCTCCTTACCTCAGTTTCTACCAGGGGAGTTTTCCCACTCCTTCTCTTCCTCAGGTTGTCAGGGCTAAAAGGCAGTAGTAGAGCCTAGGACTCCACATCTTGCATGTTGGAGGCCACTCCAATATTCTCCTTATCCTTATCCTTGCAAGCTGTTCCTCAAGGACAATGGCCTGACAAATAGGAGCATGTGAAGTAGGACACTATCAGGTATATGAAACATTATAGCTTGTTCTATGTTCTCCACAGCAGAGAAAAGTTCCCACATTCCATACTTGAGCATATTGACAGTCCAATCAAACTTATCAGGAGTTAAGAGAAGGTGGACAATAAAATTAAACCAACTTACAGGAATGTTGGCAGAAAAGGAGTTCTTATTTTCCAAAGGCTGCTCTTGGAAGTGCTTCTTCCACAGCAAGAGGCCATCTTCAGATACAACATGATCATTATTAGTAGTTGCAGCAAGTTGTATGTATTTCAGACCAAGAAGAGAGGCAGCCATGATGAAATGCTCATTAATTTGATTAACCCAATTACCTTGAAGCCCAGACCGAAGATCCCCAATGTTAGTGACTGGCTCAAGTCCTCCTCTGGAAGTGTTGATATGTTCAAAATTGCAATGAATGGCCTGGTCTGAAGAAGCACCAGCTTGAGCAGTAAAACAAGGTTCAGAACCTAGCACTGGATCTCCCTGGGGAAAATCTGGAGCAATACTAGTCTCCAAAGCAGGACTCATATGCAGAACAGGGGAATGAGAGCCCAAAACTTGAGAATCGGGGATAAATGCATGGGCAGCTACCTCTGCAACCCCAGTTGGGTTATTGTCATCCACTTGCTGCAACTGGTTTGCAACAGGAAGGTCCTCAGCATCATTTGCAGCAACCACATTTTGCTCATGCAGCAAATTAGGCTCCTCATCATCAGATTGATATGCCTGAGTAATGTTCTGAAGGCCATTGGAAACCACAATGGAAGGAGGGGGTAAAGCAACAGGCTCATTTTCTCTGAAAATGAAATTCCCAGCTAGCACAGGTGGCAGGAAAATGTATGAATTATCTCCTTCGGAGAAAGACATGTCTGAAGAAAGACTGCTGTTGCTAAATGCAGGGAGCAACTCTTCACCATCTGCCCAGGCCATCTCTTCTTGTTGCACAGAATCCAAAAGATCCTCAAGGGGTGCATGCAGGTTTTCCTATTGTGGCATATTCCAGTTATCATCTTGCTCCCAGTTGTCCTCATTCTGAACATTCAAAATGTTGTTGTTGAGTGCAGCATTGTGGAAGCCAACACCAGGCTCAACATTCTCAGGTAATGGGTGTGGATCCACATTGTCAGGTGGAATCGGATCTTCATCTGCTAGGCCCCAACCAAGAAGTTCACTAGCCAAAACTTCAATGGAGGAAGACCAGCCATCTTCTTCAAACTCATCTCCTTCAGACCATCTCATGCTTTTTGGTATGATTGCCAACTTCATAACACGAGCCTTGACCACAGTATGGCCCATGTGATCATCTTCCTTGTCCCAGGATATCATGCGACCAAACTTACTGACAGCACAGGCCAAATCTTCAGTATTGCAGAAATCAAAAGGAACTCTTGTCAGCAGTAACCAAACTGTCCTATTGAAATGCACCCTCCTATGATTCCTGCCCTCATCATGCTTCACAAAAGAGATGAAGACATCGCCAAATTCATGCGGACTATCAAGCACAATCTTGTCTCTATCTCTAACCCTTGTTGGGTGGGTCATTGGCAGGGAGTGGATGGATAGTAGCAATAGCCCAATCTTCATGGTGACGAGGACGATGCGGGAGCACGACCCGAGCCACCCCATTGCGGCCCTCAATCTGCTGGATGGCGAACCCATGGGGCACAAAGGGGCACAGGTCGATCGGAATGTTGGCCATCAGAGAAGCCGCAAAGGCGCACACCGTCGTAGTCGAGATTGAGGTGACAGGAGCAGAGTTTGGGCAGAGTGGTGAAGCAGAGGCTGACTGTGGAGAAGTTGAGGAGGCAAGTGCCAATCGAGGCTAGAAATTAGGAAAAGATCCCACAAATAGCTCGCTAAAAGAGGAAACCATGGGAGGGACGCGGGCCGGGCCATCTGACTTAAACTAATCCTGGACCGCATCGGGGTTCCAGGCCTCGTTGGGTGGGCTGGCAAACGAAGCAAACCGGAGAAAAGGAAAAATCCGAGGTAGCCGTTGCTCGGGACACTCCCTAGCAAAGTGGCCCAGTTGACCACACGAAATATTTGAAAAACCCTGATTGCCGCCCTGTGAAACCTCAGCGTGAACCTCTCTTGAAGTATTAAGATTCTGCATTAAGGACTCATTATTGTCCGTGACCACATTATTCGCAAGACGAGAAAAAACCAATGACCAGAGTTGATCGCCGGAAACATTGGCGACGACAACAGGTCATGCATGCAGACCACTAGTAACCAAGGTCCAAGAAGCATCTTCTTCACGATAAAAAATTTGCTCTTCACGCATCCAGTTGGGGACCCCAAAACCCCAAAGGTTAAACACCAATTCAAATTCCTTTTCAACCACACGACCATGATTATAGATTTCAAAACCCACTGCTTTTCACGCAACCGAAAACTTGAATGATCTGTCCTTGAGATGATGCACACGAAAACCTTGGGGATAGCCACCAAAACAAGATTGAAGAGTGATGCTAACCGTGTGACAATCCAACTGAAACTGAGCACGACAGAAAGAGAACACCAAAGTGAACTCTCGTTGACGAAAACCAGGAGAGAACACCACTGGATGACCAAACTTTTCCCTCATAGAACGTTGGAAATCTTTACGTATTGCAAAGTTGAGAGAAGGAGGATCCATGGCCATCTCCTCGGATCCTAAAGCAAAGGAAATAAAAAAGGTGCTAGCTGCCACCGCTGGAGTGACAAGTGGTAGGAGAGGTGGTGGCCGCCGGGGCTGGAGTGGCCACCGGTGGGAAGGGGTGACCGCTGTGGCCGGAGTGGCCACCAGTGGTGGGTGCCTAGGAGGAGCCTAGGAGAGGAGATGAGAGGAGAGGAGAGGAGAGACACTTTGCCGCTTCTGAAAGACTTCTTCCACCATATTATCAATGTGAATTACTTCAAAAATTGCAGCGTTTAAGACAAGGAAAAAATTCTGTAGAAGAATATTATCAGGAATTACAAACTAGAATGACTAGATGTTGTATTGTTGAGGATAATGAAGCTATGCTTGCACCTTTTATGGGTGGATTAAATAAAGCGATTCAGATCATTCTAGAGTATAAGGAGTATAATAATATCACTTGTTTATTCCATCTTTCTTGCAAAGCAGAATGTAAAGTGTAGGATCGACAGGCATTGGCGCGAACTAACTTTTCTGCAGGTCGACCTTCATCATGGACACCGCGTGCATCCTCTACTCCCACACGTCCTACTGTAGCACCACTAACTTCAGGCACCAATTCCAACCGAGATACAAGAAAACAGGCACCATCACCACCATCTGCCAGGAGTACACCTTCCGCTTCTGCACAGAGCTCTTCTTCATCCATGGCATCAACAAGGCAAACACATGATATTATTTGTCGTCATTGCAAGGGTGGAGGTCATTATGCGAGAGAATGCCCATCTAAGCGTGTGATGATTGCTACTGAAGATGATGGGTATGAGTCCACTAGTTACTATGATGAGACTTTGGCTCTTATTACAAGTGAAGAACATGGTGGAGATGATTCTGATCATGAGACGCAATTCATGGATACTGAAGATGCTGACAGGTATGAATGTTTAGTTGCTCAACGTGTTTTGAGTGTGCAGGTTACACAAGCTGAGCAAAATCAGAGGCATAATTTGTTGCATACAAAGGGAGTTGTGAAGGAACGTTCTGTCCGCGTCATCATTGACAGAGGGAGTTGCAACAACTTGGCTAGCATTGAGATGGTGGAGAAGCTATCTCTCACCACAAGACCACGTCCACATCCTTATTACATCCAATGGTTCAACAACAGCGGTAAGGTTAAGGTAACACGTACTATTCGTGTGCATTTTAGTATCTCTACATATGTTGATTATGTTGATTATGATATGGTACCTATGCAAGCATATTCCTTATTACTTGGTAGGCCATGACAATTTGAAAAAAATTCTCTACACCATGGTAGAAACAATCAGTATACTCTCGCTCATAAGGATAAAAATATTACTTTGCTTCCTATGACTCCTGATGACATTTTGAAAGATGATATTACTGGAGCTAATAAAGCAAAACAGGAGAAAAATAAGAGTGAAAATCAGATTGTGGCAAAAGAATTTGAGCAACAAATGAAGCCTAATAATAAACCATCTAGTGTTGCTTCTGAAACTAAATTGAAAAGTGCATGTTTACTTGCCACCAAATTAGATATTGATGAGCTAGATTTCAGCAAATCTGTTTGCTATGCCTTTCTGTGCAAGGAGAAATTATTTTCATTCGAGGACGTGCCTTCCTCTTTGCGTCCTGCTGTCACTAACATTTTGCAGGAGTTTGCTGATGTCTTTCCACAAGACGTGCCACAGGGATTACTACCTATTCGAGGGATTGAGCATCATATTGACTTAATTCCCGGTGCATCACTACCCAACCGTGCACCATACCGTACCAATCCAGAGGAGAAGAAGGATATTATGCGTCAAGCACAGGAGCTGCTCGACAAAGGTTATATACGCGAATCTCTTAGTCCTTGTGCTGTTCCTATTGTACTAGTGGCAAAAAAGGATGGTACATTGTGTATGTGTGTTGATTGTAGAGGCATTAATAATATTACTATTCGTTATCGTTATCCTATTCCTTGGCTAGATGATATGCTTGATGAATTGAGTGGCTCTACAATATTCTCCAAAGTTGATTTGCGTAGTGCATACCAGCAAATTCATATGAAATTGGGAGATGAATGGAAAACAACATTTAAAACTAAGTTTGGTTATATGAGTGGTTAGTAATGCCTTTTGGGTTAACTAATCCACCTAGTACTTTCATGAAATTAATGAACGAAGTTTTATGTGTTTTCATTGGACGATTTGTGGTACTCTATTTTAATGATATACTGATTTATAGCAAATCTTTGGAAGAACATTTGGAACATCTACGTGCTATTTTTATTGCTCTACGTGATGCACGTTTGTTTGGTAACCTTGGGAAGTGCACCTTTTGCACCGACCGAGTATCTTTTCCTGGCTATGTTGTCACTCCACAGGGAATTGAAGTTGGTAAAGCCAAGATTGGCTATTGAGAGTTGGCCGCAGCCTAAAACGGTCACACATGTGAGGAGTTTTCTTGGCCTCGCTGGATTCTATAGGCATTTTGTGAGAGATTACATCACCATTGCTGCACCTCTCAATGAGCTTACATAGAAGGATGTGCCTTTTGTTTGGGGTACCGCACAGGAAGAAGCCTTCATGGTATTGAAAGATAAGTTAACACATGCTCCTTTACTCCAACTTCCTGATTTTAATAAGACTTTTGAACTTGAATGTGATGCTAGTGGAATTGGATTAGGTGGTATGTTACTACAAGAAGGCAAACCTGTTGCATATTTTTCTGAAAAATTAAGTGGGCCTAGTCTGAATTATTCTACTTATGATAAAGAATTATATGCTCTTATTCAGACTTTAGAAACATGGCATCATTATTTATGGCCCAAACAATTTGTTACGCATTCTGATCATGAATCATTGAAACATATTAAAAGTCAAGCTAAACTGAATCGTAGACATGCTAAATGGGTTGAATTCATTGAGATTTTCCCTTATGTCATTAAATACAATAAGGGTAAAGAAAATGTTCTTGCTGATGCATTATCTCGTCGCTATACTATATGCTTTCACAACTTGACTTCACAATATTTGGTTTGGAGACAATCAAAGATCAATATGTGCATGATGCTAAATTTAAAGGTGTATTACAGAATTGTAAAGAAGGTAGAACATGGAACAAGTTCATCGTTAGTGATGGATTTTTGTTTCGTGCTAACAAGCTATGCATTCCGGCTAGCTCCATTCGTCTTCTGCTGTTGCAGGAGGCGCATGGAGGAGGATTAATGGGACACTTTGGCGTGAAGAAGATGAAGGATGTACTTGCTACAAATTTCTTTTGGACAAAGATGAGACGGGACGTCAAAAAGCTAAGTCACGACTCAATCCTCATGGTTTATATATGCCTTTGCGTGTACCTAGTGTTCCATGGGAGGATATCTATGGACTTTGTTTTTAGTTTAGCTCGATCAAATAAGGGGGTCGGATAGCATATTTGTTGTTGTGGATAGGTTCTCGAAAATGGCACAATTTATACCATGTCATAAAAGCGATAATGCTGTTAATGTTGTTGATTTGTTCTTTCGTGAAATCATTCGCTTGCATGGTGTGCCAAATACTATTGTTTCATATCATGATACTAAATTTCTTAGCCACTTTTGGAGATGTTTATGGGCTAAGTTGGGGACTAAACTGCTTTTTAGTACTACTTGTCACCCCAAACTGATGGACAAACTGAAGTAATCAATAGAACATTGTCTACTATGCTTAGGGCTGTTTTGAAGAATAATAAGAAAATGTGGGAAAATTGCTTGCCACATTCGAATTTGCTTATAATCGTTCATTGCATTCTACTACTAAGATGTGCCCTTTTGAAAATATGTATGGTTTCCTACCTCGTGCACCTATTGATTTGTTGCCTCTTCCATCTTCGGAGAAGGTCAATTTTGATGCTAAACGACAAGCTGAATTGATTTTTAAAAATGCATGAGTTAAGTAAGGAAAATATTGAGCATATGAATGCTAAATATAAACTTGCTGGAGATAAGGGTAGAAAACATGTTGTGTTTTCACCTGGAGGTCTTGTTTTACATTTGCGTAAGGATAGATTTCTTGATTTGTGCAAATGAAAGCTAATGCCACGTGCTGATGGTCCGTTTAAGGTGTTAGAGAAAATAAATGATAATGAATATAAACTTGAGCTTCCTGCAGATTTTGGGGTTAGTCCCACTTTTAACATTGCAGATTTGAAGCCTTATTTGGGTGAGAAAGATGAGCTTCCATCGAGCACGACTTCATTTCAAGAAGGGAGGATGATGAGGACATCAATACCATTGTTACACCCACATCCCCTGCTGCTATACATACTTTACCAATTACTAGAGCTCGCACACGCCAATTAAATTACCAGGTACTTTCGTTTCTTGGTAATGATTCTAATGTTCATGAGAATATGATGCTGCCTAAATTGGATACATTTGTTTTGCTTACAAATGAAGGGCCTAGCTAGGAGAAGGATGAACATTGGAGCAAGAACAAGCATGGAGATGATGGCATGCGCAAGGTGAACAAGAACGAAGTTACAAGTGATGATTTCAAGAAATTGAAGCCACCATAATGAGTGCATGAAGCCTTGGACGAAATATACAAGATGCCACTTTATAAATTTCGTCCAAAGCCTATTCTTGGTGTTGCGTCACCTTATTATTGGGCCAGGACCATGTAATTTCGAAATACTTGAGTATAGGCTGCTTTTAGAGTCTGTATGTGTGGGAAACAAGAGATAGGGTTGGTTTCGGACCCCTTTCCCAAGGGCCACGAAATTCCCCGCTCTTCCTCCATATATACAACCCTTAGGCGTCGTTTAGACTTTGGTTTTATTTAGATTAAAGTTCACCATAGATGCAACTTCGCGTACTTCGTTTGTGTTCAACGACTAGACAAAGATGTCACAGAACCCCACGTTCATCAATAAACCTTTCCTCTAATATTCGCAATATCCAAATTGCAATCTTAGTTTCTTGCTTGTTATTTGTTTGCTTGCAGGAAATAGAACCTCGTAGTGAGGTTGATCGTGCTCCGACATGGTCAATAACCTCTCGGAGTTGGTTTAGCAATTGCTAAGGCGCGACGTCCTCGCACGTTCGTAGTTCGATTGTCGAAGTCTACTCCACCCAAAACGATAGCCACCATCTCATCGAAAGATGTGACACCTTTGCCTCTATCAGGCACAATCCAAGTCGAGCATACAGTGAATGTTTCCTTCAAGATCGGAGCATACAAAGACACTTTGGAGTGTGATGTCGTCCCGATATCCGTTTGCCACCTCCTTCTTGGTCGACCATGGCAATTTGACTGAGGCATCATCCACAACGGGCGTACTAATCGCTATAGCTTCAAGATGCAAGGAAAGGAGTACGTGCTATGACCTATGTCTCCAAGTCAAGTAATCACCGACAAGCAAGCCACCCATCGTGGAGAGAATAGTGAGAGAGCGAACCACCACAAAGAGAGTGAGCGCCACAAGCCAAAATCGAGTGCCTCCATGATGAGCGACAAGAAAAAGTTAGTCCTATTTGCTACCAAAAGTGAGATGAGAGAAGTGTGTGAGAACCCATCGAGTGTTATGCACGTTGTTCTTGTGTGCAAGGATGGGGAACCAAAAACTAACACCCCTCACAATCTACCTTTAGTGTTTCAATCTCTTTTGCAGGAATTTCAAGATGTTTCCCCCGATGAGCTACCTCCGGGTCTACCTCCTCTATGAGGCATTGAGCATCAAATCGACCTCATCCCCGGAGCGCCACTTCCAAACAAAGCTCCATACCGAGTCAACCCCGAAGAAACTAAGGAGATCCAACAGCAAGAACAACAACTCATCGACAACGGTCATGTACGTGAAAGCTAGCCCTTGTGTCGTCCTGGTAATCCTTGTTCCCAAGAAGGATGTTACATTTCGCATGTGTTCCGATTGTCGTCCTATCAATTCTATTACCGTACGTTATCATTACCCTATTCCACGCTTAGATGATATGCTAGATGAGCTTAGTGGAGCCACCATCTTATCTAAGATTGATCTTAAGAGTGGCTACTATCAAATACGCATCCAATAAGGTGATGAATGGAAAACCGCATTTAAGACCAAATTTGGCTTATATGATTGGCTAGCTATGCCAATGGGTTTATCCGAAGCACCCGGTACTTTCATGTGAGTCAAGCATTTTGTTCTTCAACCCTATATTGGTGTATTTGTTGTGGGATATTTTGATGATATTCTTGTATTTAGAAAATCTCTCAAAGATCATGTCACCCATCTTAGAACCGTGTTGCAAACCCTTAGGAAAGAGCGCCTTTATGCTAATATGGACAAATGCCTTTTTGGTGTTCGTAAGCTTGATTTCTTAGGTTTCGTTGTGTCTTCTAAGCGTGTTCATGTAGATGAATCTAAGATCAATGCTATTAAAACTTGTCCCCAACCAACCAACTTGCAACAAGTGCGTAGTTTTCTTGGTTTAGCCGGTTTCTATCATCGTTTTGTGAAGGATTTTAGCACCATAGCTTCACCTTTGCATGCTTTGAGTAAGAAGAATGCGCCATTTGTTTGGGGACCATCCCAAGATACCGCATTTAATGATCTTAAGAATTTGCTTACTCATGCTCCAGTGCTTTCATTTCCCAACTTTGACAAACCTTTTGAAATTCATTGCGATGCCAGTGGTAATGGCATAGGAGGTGTTTTAACGCAAGAAAAGCTCCCCATAGCATACTTTAGTGAGAAACTTTTCAGAGCGCAAGTCAATTATCCCATCTATGACAAAGAGCTCTATGCCTTAGTGCGAGTTTTGTGCCAATGGGAACATATCTTCGCCCTCATGAATTTATCATTCATACCGATCATGAAATGCTTAATTATCTTAAGGGTCAAACTAAGTTGAACAAGTGTCATGCTAAGTGGAGTGAATTCATTGAGTCATTTCCTTATGTCATCAAGTACATCAAAGGTAAGGAAAATGTGGTGGCGGATGCTCTTTCCCGCATATGCATGCTTGTCACTAAACTTGAATTGAATGTCATTGGCTTTGATCACATAAAAGACTTATATGCGCATGATCATACTTTTGCTATTCCTATGCCAAATGTTTGACGCATGCGTCTTGGGAACGCTATTACCTCAAGGATGATTATCTTATGAGAGCTAACAAACTATGTATCCCCGAGTCTTCTCTTCGTTTGTTACTTTTGCAAGAGGCTCATGGAGAAGGACTAAAGGGACACTTTGGACGCAACAAGACATTCGCCACGCTCTCCAAGAACTACTTTTGGCCCAAGATGTTCCGAGACGCCTCACACTTCACCAACCGATAATCTACATGTCACAAAGCTAAGTCAAAAGCTCAATCCCATAGTCTTTACATGCCCCTTCCAATTGCATATCATCCATGGGAAGATATTAGCATGTATTTCATGCTTGGTTTGCCTAGAACTAGAAATGGCAAAGATTCCGTGTTTTATGTTGTGGACCGATTCTCTAATATGGCTCATTTTATCCCATGCAACAAGATAGACGATTCTTCACATATTGCCAATCTTTTTTTGTAGGGAAATCTTGCGATTACATGGAGTACCAAAGACGATTGTCTCGGAATGCAACGTCAAGTTCTTAAGTTACTTTTGGAAGACTCTATGCACCAAGCTCGAAATCAAGCTCTTGTTTTCTTCGGCATACCACCCTAAAACTGACGGCCAAACGGACGTGACGAAACATAAGCTCTCCACTCTACTATGTGTGTTGATAAAGACTAACATCAAGGAGTGAGAGGAGTGTCTACCCATCGCTGAGTACGCCTACAACCGAGCAAGACATTCAACTACCGGAAATTACCCCTTTGAGGTCGTCTACGGTTTCAACCCGTTGTCCCCATTGGACATTCCCCCTTTACCACTACAAGAGCACATCAACATGGATGCGAGTGCATGAGTGACCTACCTCAAGAAGATGCATGAAGATACCAGGCACACCATCGAGCGCCAAGTACAATCACTCGCGACCAAGCTCAACATCAACAAGCAACCCATGATATTCGGCGTTGGAGATCTCGTGTGGCTACACCTTCGCAAGGAACACTTCCCCAACGTACGTAAGTCCAAGCTTCTACCTCGAGACGACGGACCATTCAAGGTGCTAGCACGCTACAACAACAATGCATACAAGATCGATCTCCCACGTGACAAGTACAACGTGAGCGACATCTTCAACATCAAAGATCTCTCTCCCTACCATGGTGATGAGGCTTTCGATCCGAGGTCGGATCTTCCCCAAGGGGGGGGGGGAGATGATGCGAAGCATCCTATGGTTATCCCCATGGACCTACCTTCGTCTCCCATGACAGCACTTGGACCAATGACAAGATCCCGTGCGAGAACTATTGAAAACGAGGTTAACTCTCTCCTTGTTGAACTCCCTTTTGACCCACTTGAGACATGTCTACTACCTCAAACGGAGATGCTTTGTGTGCTTAGGTACCAAGGAAGCAACCAAGGAGAAGTTACGATGCAAGATGGACATCGAGAGCATGAAGACAATCTGCCCAGCCCAGAAGGACCGGTACAACCGCCCATGTACCGCCCAACATCCGCCCGAGTGGTACAATCGCTACTGCCCAACTACCATCCAGCTTGTGTAATCGAGCGATGCAAGGCTGGTACAACACCGATTTATCCCCATAACAGCCAGGAGACCAGTACAACCTCTCCAAACACTGGTACAACTGCTACCCCCTTTTGTGAACACCTCCAGGAACCAGCACCTGAGCTCCCAGCGGTTCAACCGCCCCCATGACCGGTACAACCGCCCTCATCACTAATAAAAGCATGGCATGGGCGATCATGCCACCATTGTATAGGCTACGCAAGCCTAGTCCAAGGAATATTCAACCAATCAGAACCTCTGGCAAGGTCTCCCTTGATGCTATAAATAGGGGAAACCCGAGCCTCATAGGGGGTCAATCTTTTGGCCTTAGAAGAGACACATGCCTTGATATAGGCAAAGGTGTCCCGTCTTTCGATGAGATGGTGATTATCGTTTTGGAGGAGTAGACTTTGACAATCCGACTATGTACGTGCGAGGACGTTGCGCCTTAGCAATCGCTAAACCAACTCCGAGAGGTTATTGACCACGCTGGAGCACGATCAACCTAACCACGAAGGTCTATTTCCTGCAAGCAAACGAAGAACAAGAGAGAAACTAAGATTACAATGTGGATACTGCGAATATAAGATGAAAGCTTTATTGATCAAGGTGGGGTTCTGTGACGTCTTTGTCTGGTCGTTGAACACAAACAAAGTACGCGAAGTTGCAGCTATGGCGAACTTCTAATCTAAACAGAAACCGAATGTCTAAACGGTGCCCTAAGGGTTGTATATATGGAGGAAGAGGGGGGATTCATGGACCTTGAAGGAGGTGTCCGAAACCAACCCTATCTCTTGTTTCCCCACACATACAGACTCTAAGAACAGCCGATACTCAAGTATTTCGAAATTACATTGGCCTGGCCCAAAAATAAGGTGACGCAGCACCTATAATAGCCTCTGGGCGAAATTTGTGAAGTGGCATCTTGTATATTTCGTCCAAGCCTTCTTGCCCTCATTACGGTGGCTTCATAGTCCTGAAATAATCACTTGAAACTCTATTATTGTTCCCCTTGCGCATGCCATCATCTCCATGCTTGTTCTTGCTCCAATGTTCACCCTTCTCCAAGCTAGGCCCTGCATTTGTAAGTAAAACAAATGTATCCAATTTAGGCAGCATTATATTCTCATGAACATTAGAATCATTAGCAAGAAATGAAAGTACCTGGTAATTTAATTGGCGTGCGCGAGCTCTAGTAATTGCTCCAGTATGTATTGCGGCACGGGCTGTGGGTGTAACAATGGTATTGATGTCCTCATCATCCTCCCCTTCTTGAAATGAAGTCGTCCTCGATGGAAGCTCATCTTCCTCATCCAAATAAGGCTTCAAATCTGCAATGTTAAAAGTGGGACTAAACCCAAAATCTGCAGGCAGCTCAAGTTTATATGGATTATCATTTATATTCTCTGACACCTTAAATGGACCATCAACACGTGGCATTAGCTTTGATTTATGCAAATCAGGAAATCTATCCTTATGCAAATGTAACCAAACAAGATCTCCAGGTGCAAACACAACATGGTTTCTACCCTTATCTCCAGCAAGTTTATATTTAGCATTCATATGCTCAATGTTTTCCTTAGTTAACTCAAGCATTTTTAAGATCGATTTAGCATGTTGTTTAGCATCAAAATTAACCTTCTCCGAAGATGGAAGAGGCAACAAATCAATAGGTGCACGAGGTAGGAAACCATACACAATTTCAAAAGGGCACATCTTAGTAGTAGAATGCAATGAACAATTATAAGCAAATTAAATATGAGGCAAGCATTCTTCCCACATTTTCTTATTATTCATCAAAACAACCCTAAGCATAGTAGACAATGTTCTATTTACTACTTCAGTTTGTCCATCATTTTGGGGGTGATAAGTAGTACAAAAAAGTAGTTTAGTCCCCAACTTAGGCCATAAACATATCCAAAAGTGGATAAGAAATTTAGTATCAGGATCTGAAACAATAGTATTTCGCACACCATGCAAGCAAATAATTTCACAAAAGAACAAATAAGCAACATTAACGGCATCATCGCTTTTATGACATGGTATGAAGTCTGCCATTTTCGAGAATCTATCCACGACGACAAATATGCTATCGCTCCCCTTCTTTGTTCGAGGTAAACCTAAGACAAAGTCCATAGATATATGCTCCCAAGGAACACTAGGTACAGGCAAAGGCATATATAAACCATGAGGATGGAGTCGTGACTTAGCTTTTTGACATGTAGTCCAACGAGCAACAAAGCGCTCAACATCCCGTCTCATCTTTGTCCAAAAGAAATGTGTAGCAAGTACGTCCTCCGTCTTATTCACGCCAAAGTGTCCCATTAATCCTCCTCCATCCGCCTCCTGCAACAACAAAAGACGAAGAAAGCTAGCTGGATTGCACAACTTGTTAGCATGGAACACAAATCCATTATTAAAACAAATTTGTTCCATGTTCTTCCTTCTTTACAATTCTGCAATACATCTTTAAAATCAGCATCAAGCACCTATTTATCTTTGATGGTCTCCAAACAAAATATTTTGAAGTCAAGTTGTGAAAGCATAGTATAGCGACGAGACAATGCATCAACAACAACATTTTCTTTACCCTTCTTGTGTTCAACGATATAAGGGAAAGTCTCAATGAATTCTACTCATTTAGCATGTCTACGATTTAGTTTAGCTTGACTTTTAATATGTTTCAAAGATTCATGATCATAATGCATAACAAATTCTTTGGGCCATAGATAATATTGCCATGTTTCTAAAGTCTGAACAAGACTAGATAATTCTTTATCATAAGTAGAATAATTCAGACTAGGCCCACTCAATTTTTCAGAAAAGTATGCAACGGGTTTTCCATCTTGTAATAAAACTCCTCCTAATCCAATTCCACTAGCATCAAATTCAAGCTCAAAAGTCTTAATAAAATCAGGAAGTTGGAGTAAAGGAGCATGTGTCAACTTATCATTCAATACCGTGAAGGCTTATGCCTATGCAGTACCCCAAGCAAAAGGCACATCCTTCTTTCGAAGCTCATTGAGAGGTGCAGCAATGGTGTTGAACTCTCTCACAAACGCCCATAGAATCCAGCGAGGCCAAGAAAACTTAATGTAGGGTGGAACCCTAGGGGCCGATCTTTCACGTTTGGAGAGGATCCCTACGAGGAACATGAAGAACACGCGGAAGAACATGAGGGAAATCACGGGGGAAAACAAGAGAAACACTCAACCGACACGAATATGATCACACAAGTGCTAGATCATCGAGGCACAGAGTAACATGAGATCCAAAGTCAACAAGGGATGATACAAGAGTAACCATTCTTCTCCGTGAGGAGGTCTTGATTGTCTTCTCCGGATGGAGGTCTTGAATCCGGGTGGATCTTCTCCGAAGAGGTGCGGTCCCTCACGAGGAGTAGATTCGGTAAGGATCAGCAATGCTCTATCTCAAATGAGCTAAACCAATGCTAACCCTAATACGAAGCTAGGAGACAAGAATATATAGTCAAAGGGGTAAGTGGGAGGTACATGGGGTGAAATCCCTCACACTGCACACAGGCAGGCCGGTAGTACCGGTCTTGGGGGCGGTTGTACCGCTAGGAGCTCAGGTGTTGCTTCCTGGAGGTGTTCTCGGAGAGGATTAGTGGTAGTACCGGTTGTTGGGGTGGTAGTGCCGGTCTTGTGGCAGTTACCGGTTTAAACCGGGGTGATACCGGCCTTGTTCCGGCTTGAATACAGAAGATTGACCGGTAGTTGACCAGTAGTGGACCGGTAGTGTCGGTGGACCGGTACTTGACCGGTAGTACCTCTATCTCCCCGCTGGGAAAATCCTTCTCCACGCTCTTGATGTTCATCTTGCATCGTAGCTTCTCCTTGGTTGCTTTCTTGGTACCTAATTACACAAAGCATCTCCGTTTTAGGTAGTAGCCATGTCTCAAGTGGTTCAAAGGGAAGTTCAACAAGGAGAGAGTTAACCTCGGATTGAATAGCACGTGCTCGAGCTCTTGTCATGGGTCCACTTGGAGCTTGAGTAGTCGAAGTAGTGTCCATGGGGATGACCGTAGGATGAACCGCATCATCTCCCCTCCCTTGGGAAAGATCCGACCTCGGATCGAAATCCTCATCACCGTGGTACGGGGAGAGATCGTTGACGTTGAAGATGTCGCTGACGGAGTACTTGTCGCATGGGATGTTGATCTTGTAGGCGTTGTTGTTGTAGCGTGCTAGCACCTTGAATGGTCCGTCAGCTTGAGGTACAAGTTTGGACTTGCGTTCGTTGGGGAAGCGGTCCTTGCGAAGGTGTAGCCACACGAGATCGCCGATGTTGAAGATCATGGGTCGCTTGTTGACGTTGAGCTTGGTCACGAGTCATTGTACTTGGCGCTCGATGGTATGCCTTGTATCTTAGTGCATCTTCTTGAGGTAGCTTGCTCGTGCACTCGCATCGAGGTTGGTGTGCTCTTTTAGTGGAAGAGGTAGAATGTCCAATGGGGACAACGGGTTGAAGCCATAGACGACCTCGAAGGGGGACTTGCCGGTAGCTGAATGTCTTGCATGGTTGTAGGTGTACTCGGTGATGGGTAGACACGCCTCCCACTCCTTGATGTTCTTCTTGATCAACACACAAAGTAGAGTGGAGAGCGTACGGTTCGTCACCTCCGTTTGGCCGTCGGTTTGTTGATGGTATGCGGATGAGAACAAGAGCTTGATTCCGAGTTTGGCGCATAGCGTCTTCCAAAAGTAACTCAAGAACTTGACGTCGCGGTCCGAGATGATTGTCTTTGGTACTCCATGGAGTCGAAAGATTTCCCTACAAAAGAGGTTGGCAACATGTGAAGCATCGTCTATCTTGTTGCAAGGGATGAAATGTGCCATCTTAGAAAATCGGTCCACAACAACAAACACAGAATCCTCGCCATTTTGAGTTCTACGCAAACCAAGTACAAAATCGATGCTAATGTCTTCCCAAGGTTGGTAAGGAATAGGAAGAGGCATGTAAAGACCATGGGATTGAGCTTTAGACTTAGCTTTGCGACACGTAGAGCATCGGTTGGTGAAGCGTGAGACGTCGCAGAACATCTTGGGCCAAAAGTAGTTCTTGGAGAGCATGGCGAATGTCTTGTCGTGTCCAAAGTGTTCCATGAGTCTGCCTCCATGAGCCTCTTGCAAAAGGAGCAAACGAAGAGAAGACTCGGGAATGCAAAGATTGTTAGCTCTCAGAAGATAATCATCCTTGATGTAATATCATTCCCAAGATGTATGCGTCAAACACTTAGCATAAGGAGTAGCAAAAGATGGGTCATTAGCATACAAGTCTTTGATGTGCTCAAAGCCAATAACATTCAACTCAAGTTTAGTGACAAGCGTACATATGCGTGAAAGTGCATCCGCAACTACATTTTCCTTACCCTTAATGTACTCGATCACATAGGGGAAAGATTCAATAAATTCACTCCATTTGGCATGACGCTTGTTCAACTTATTTTGATCTTTTATGTACTTAAGCATTTCATGATCGGTATGGATGACAAACTCATGAGGTATAAGGTAATGCTCCCAAACATGTAGCACACGCACTAAAGCATACAATTCTTTGTCATATATGGGATAGTTAAGTTGAGCACTGGAGAGTTTTTCGCTAAAATATGCAATTGCTCATTTTTCTTGCATCAAAAACCGCCGATTCCGGTACCACTTGCATCACAATGAACCTCAAAAGTTTTGTCAAAGTTGGGCAAAGCAAGAATCAGAGCATGAGTAAGCAAAGACTTGAGCTCATCAAAAGCGGTGTATTGCAAAGATCCCCAAAAAGAAGGAGCATTCTTCTTACTCAAAGCATGCAAAGGAGCGGCAATTGTGCTAAAGTATTTCACAAAGCAACGATAAAAACCCGCAAGGCCAAGAAAGCTATGCACTTGTTGCAAATTAGTGGGTTGGGGCTAAGTTTTAATTGCTTCAATTTTAGATTCATCAACACAGACACCCTTGGAAGAAATGACAAAACCCAAGAAAACAAGTTTGCAACACCAAACGTGCACTTTTTCATTTTGGCATAAAGACGTTCCATGCGAAGCGTTTGCAAAACAGCCCTAACATGCTTTAGATGCTCTTTCATGGATTTGCTAAACACAAGAATAACATCAAAGTAAACCACAACAAACACTCCAATGTACGGTCGAAGCACGAAATGCATAAGACGCATGAAAGTTCCGGGAGCTTCCGATAAACTGATAGGCATAACCAACCACTCGTACAAGCCAAATTTGGTTTTGATAGAAGTTTTCCATTCATCACCCTCTTTTATGCGGATTTGATAATAGCCACTTTTAAGATCAATTTTTGAGAAGATCGTGGCACCGCTAAGTTCATCAAGCATATCATCTAAGCGAGGGATGGGATGTCTATAGCGAACGGTGATAGCATTTATAGGTCTACAATCGGAGCACATGCGAAAACTTCCATCTTGCTTAGGAACAAGTATAACTGGAACGGCACAAGGGCTTAGGCTTTCACGTACATGACCGTTGTCGATTGGTTGTTGTACTTGTTGTTGGATCTCCTTAGTTTCTTCGGGGTTGACGCGGTATGGAGCTTTGTTTGGTAGGGGCGCTCCGGGGATGAGGTCAATTCAATGCTCAATGCCTCGAAGAGGAGGTAGACCCAGAGGTAGCTCATCGGAGAAAACATATTGGAATTCCTGCAAAAGAGATTGAAACACTAAAGGTAGCTCGTGAGAGGTGTTAGTTTTTGGGTCCCCATCCTTGCACACAAGGACAAAGTGCATAACACTCAATGGGTTCTCACACACTTCTCTCATCTCACCTTTTGTGGCAAATAGGACTAGGTTTTTCTCTCTAGGAGAAGAGGCGCTCAAGTTTGGCTTGTGGCTCTTACTGACTTTTTGGTGGATCACTTTCTTACTCTTCTCTCCATGATGGGTGGCTTTCTTGTCGGCTATCACTTGACTAGGAGACATAGGTCATAGCACATACTCCTTCCCTTTCATCTTGAAGCTATAGTGATTGGTACGGCCATTGTGGATGACACCACGGTCAAATTGCCAAGGCCTACCAAGAAGGAGGTGTCAAACAGACATCGGGACGAAATCACACTCCGAAGTGTCTTCATATGCACCAATTTTGAAGGAGACTTGGACCGTATGCTCAACTCGTATAGTGTCGGAGTCACTTAGCCATTGGACTTTGTATGGGTGTGGGTGCTTCATCTTGACCAATTGAAGCTTGGAGCATAGTTCTTCACTTGCCAAGTTGTGACAACTACCTCCATCGATGATGACCTTGACGGACCTTCCATTGATGTCGGCCTTTGTGTGGAAGTTGTGGCATCATTGGTCTTCTTCTTGTTGATGTTGAAGAGTCAAAACTTTGGATACAATGAGAGCGGGGCTCGAATCCTCATCACAAAAGACTTGATCATCTTCATCCTCGTTCACACGCCAGTGCATGGCCACTTGCTCAAGGGCTTCCATCTCCTCGTCACTCATGGAGTCATAGGTTCCATCATCGTTGAGGATCATGGTGCGCTTGTTGGTGCATTCGATAGACTTGTGGCCTCGGGCGCCGCAAGTGAAACACTTGAAGGAGCTTGTCTTGACGGTCTCATCGGTTGGAGTAGATGATGAAGCACGCGGCTTGAAGTTGCTGGTAGTAGGAGGAAGACGAGTTGAGCTAGTCAAAGCTTTCTTGTAGCTTGACTTGTCGTTGTTGGTTGTAGATGGCTTGGTTGAGGTAGAAGTTGGAGGAGTCGTTGAAGCTTGGTTGTTGGAGAATCCGTAGGTCTTGGATGAGTACTTGGCGTACTTGAAGTCATCTTGCACTTGACGTTCCGCCTTGGTAGCTTGATGCACGAGCTCAGTGAGGTTGGAGTAGGGTTGGAAGTCGGCAATCTTCTTGATGGGATGATTGAGTCCATTCAAGAAACGTGCCATTGTTTGCTAATCATCTTCCGTGAAATTGGCTTGAATCATGGCTATCTCCATTTCCTTGTAGTATTCTTCAACACTCTTTGTTCCTTACTTGAGGAGTTGGAGCTTCTTGAAGAGATCATAGTTGTAGTAGGTGGGCACAAAACGTGCTCGCATGACATCCTTCATTTGAGCCCAAGTGGTGATAAGTGGTTCACCTCTTGCTTCGCGACGCTCAAGGACTTGTTCCCACCATATGAGCACATAGTCTTGGAACTCAAGTAATACCATAGCGATCTTCTTCTCTTCCTCATAGTTGTGCAAACGGAAGATTTTGTCGACCTTCAATGCCCGTGATAGGTACTCTTTGGGATCATTGCTTCCATTGAACTTGGGCATTGTGAATTTTAGCTTGCCATAGCGTTGCTCTTCATTGTGTTGTTGGCGATGGTGATGATGACGCCCTTGACGTGGATGGTAGTCATCCTCATGTTGCTCTTGGCATGGAGGAAGTCCATGATCAACTTGCTCTTGTTTAACTTGAGGTTGTGGAGGATCTTGTCGAGCTTGTGGAGGAGCTTGAGGAACTTGGCGTTGCACGCGCGGTTGGTAGTTCCGCTCTTGGATCTCTTCCCTAAGTGCTTCCTCGTGATTGCGCCAATCTTGGTTGCGGTTGGCAATGGCTCGACTTTATTCTTGAAGGGCATGTTGCGCCTCAAGAGCTTGTGCTTCACGTTGTTGTTGTTGAAGACGTTGAGCCTCGGCGTCTTGTTCCTCTTGATGTAGACGCGCTCGTTCTTCCTATTGGCGACATAGACATTGTCGTTCTTGAGCTTGTGCAAAAGCGACTTGGTGTGGTTGAGGACGAGGTACTTGCTCATCGACTTGCTCTTGTGAATGCTTGTCGTGTAGAGATTGCGAGATGCATTATGGTCTTGACGCGTGGCTCTTCGAAGAGTGTTTGATGTCTGTGTACTTGAGCCGGAGAAGGTGTCGTCGGAGTGTCGACTTGAGCGGCTTCGTCTTGAGTACGAAGAAGTTGAAGGAGGACGATTCACCAACAAGGCACGGATGTCGTCCATCCTTGCATCATTCTCTTGCTTTTGAACGTCGAGCTTGTTGTCGAAGTAGTCCTTGTTACGTTGCTCGAGGAGTCGCAAGTCGGTGGCGAGGTTGTCGATGCGGTCGGTCATAGCTTGTTGCTCTTGATGCAATGCTCGTTGTGCACCAAAGAGGTGGCTCTTGGTGACGAATGATGACATGTCGTCGTCTTGCTCAAGGAAGAGTGGGTTGGTAGAAGTACTTGGCCTATCCATCATTTCAAGAAAAAATGTGAGCGGTAGAAGGGGAAGAACTTATACCAATTGTACCTTGACCGATGTTGACGATGAATCAAGTTCACTCAAATGCGGACAATGAAATAGCACTATTGGTACCAATTCTTGTCGGTCCTCACACCTACACAAGTAAAAGCTTATGGTGGAGCTTGGTTAGGATGATGGCACAAAATTCGATGCAATTGTAAGTGAGCTTCAATAATGTTGGAAAAGATTCACCAATTTGCAAATGCAACAAGTAGACCAAGCAAGTAGAGGTACACGGAAACACACATGCAAATAGATAAGTGGGATTGTGCAAACCAAAAATGAGCAAAAATGTGGAATCCACAAAAATGCTCTTGTTGCACAATACAAGAGAGACGCTAGCACGATTGCACAATAGGCGGATACGGAACTTGTGCACAACCTACTAGGCAAAAATGCAACGACCTCTAACCCAAGTATGCTATATGTATGGTATTTCGGTGCTATGATCCAAGATGATCAGATATGACAATCTTAATGTAGTATGATGCTATGGTTCATGCTTATAAGCTCTTTGCTTATCTTTCCCTCTTTGCTTAAAAGCTTGGTTGGCTCTTTCACTTTTGAGCTCTTTTCTTATGCAAAACTTCACGAACCAAGATAGAAATTGTGTATGCTATGACAACTTTGTGATAGAAAAGATGATATCAAGATATGCACCACTATGATATGGTATGTATGATATGGAGTATGACCACTAATGTGCACAAGTCATGTTGCCGGCAATACTCAAAGGCTAGTCAAGATGGGTAAGCAACGCAAAAGTAAGGCTATGTGGTTATCAATGCAAATTGGATGGAAATGACAAAGATGTCGTCGAGGTTACCGTCCTTGGCGATGATGAGACCTTTGCGAAGATGAGCCGTGGTGATGTTGACGTCGAATCGTACATATATAGCTGAAACACAATAGGACATGGGAACCACAACTCAAATTCTCAAAGACCAAATGCAAATGGTGGTAGCGGAAAGCGGTGGTGGTATAGCGGATGATGTGGTGAAAGCCCTAGGCAAAGATGCCAAAGTTTGGAAAATTTGATGGTGTCTATTGATGTTGGAACCTATCTAGGTGGATGGGGGATGTCAATAGCTTCTCAACGAGCTAAAGAATGCGAAAATCAGACTCCGGGTGTGGAAGTTATGGGCAAAATGGTGAATCAGCCGAGGCTGAACCTAGGAAGGGCGGTAGTACCGCTTTGGTGGGCGGTAGTACTGGTCCTGAAGCTCAGCGGAACTACCAGTTTTGGACGGCGGAAGTACCGCTGGGGTCGGGAAAACTGGATCGGGCGATTTTGTGGCAGAAATGGATGATTTGGGGGCTAAATTGGATGGATTTTAGGGGATGGAAGGTGGGGAAACTTGTGGGGAAGCTAGATCTACCTGCTACACACGAAATCCATGGATAAAATTCAACAAAATTTCATCACACCAACAAATCACAAAAAAAATTGGGGCTATTTTTGGTGGGGATTTTCGGATTTAGGACGAAAACACGACGTAGGGGCTCCAAAAACGTGATCAACGTGGCTCATGATACCAAGATGATGTAGGGCGGAACCCTAGGGACCAATCTTTCACGTTTGGAGAGGATCCCTACGAGGAACACAAAGAACACGCGGAAGAACACGGGGGAAATCACGGGGGAAAACTAGATAAACACTCAACCGACACGAATATGTTCACACAAGTGCTAGATCATCGAGGCACAAAGTAACACGAGATCCAAAGTCAACAAGGGATGATACAAGAGTAACAGTTCTTCTCTGTGAGGAGGTCTTGATTGTATTCTCCGGATGGAGGTCTTGAATCCGGGTGGATCTTCTCCGAAGAGGTGCGGTCCCTCACGAGGAGTAGATCCGGCATGGATGAGCAATGCTCTATCTCAAATGAGCTAAACCAATGCTAACCCTAATACGAAGCTAGGAGACAAGTATATATAGTCCAAGGGGTAAGTGGGAGGTACATGGGGTGAAATCCCTCATACTACGCGCAGGTAGGCCGGTAGTACCGGTCTTGGGGGCGGTTGTACCGCTAGGAGCTCAGGTGCTGCTTCCTGGAGGTTTTCTCGGAGGGGATTAGCGGTAGTACCGGTTGTTGGGGTAGTAGTACCGGTCTTGTGGCAGTTACCGGTATAAACCGGGGCGATACCGGCCTTGTACCGGCTTGATTACAGAAGGCTGACCGGTAGTTGACCGGTAGTGGACCGGTAGTACCGGCGGACTGGTAGTTGACCTGTAGTACCTCTATCTCCGTGTTGTGAAAATCCTTCTCCATGCTCTTGATGTTCAGCTTGCATCATAGCTTCTCCTTGGTTGCTTTCTTGGTACCTAATTACACAAAGCATCTCCGTTTGAGGTAGTAGTCATGTCTCAAGTGGTTCAAAGGGAAGTTCAACAAGGAGAGAGTTAACCTCGGATTGAATAGCACGTGCTCGAGCTCATGGGTCCACTTGGAGCTTGAGTAGTCGAAGTAGTGTCCATGGGGATGACTGTAGGATGCTCCGCATCAAAACTCCTCACTTGTGTGACCGTTTTGGGCTACGGCCAACTCTCAATAGCTTCAATATTGGCTTTATCAACTTCAATTCCCTGTGGAGTAACACCATAGCCAAGAAAAGATACTCGGTCGATGCAAAAGGTGCACTTCCCAACGTTACCAAACAAACATGCATCACGTAGAGCAATAAAAACAACACATAGATGTTCCAAATGTTCTTCCAAAGACTTGCTATAAATCAGTATATCATCGTAATAGACTACCACAAATTTTCCAATGAAAGCACGTAAAACTTTGTTCATTAATCTCATGAAAGTACTAGGTGCATTAATTAACCCAAAAGGCATGACTAACCACTCATATAAATCAAACTTAGTTTTAAATGTTGTTTTCCATTCATCTCCCAATTTCATACGAATTTAATGGTATCCACTAAGCAAATCGACTTTGGAGAATATTGCAGAGCCACTCAATTCATCAAGCATATCATCTAGCCTAGGAATAGGATGACGATAATGAATAGTAATTTTATTAATGCCTCTACAATCAACACACATACGCGACGTACCATCCTTTTTTGGCACTAGAATAATAGGAACAACACAAGGACTAAGAGATTCGCGTATATAACCTTTGTCGAGTAGCTCTTGTACTTGACGCATAATCTCCTTCGTCTCCTATGGATTAGTACGGTATGGCGCATAGTTTGGCAGCGAAGCACCGGGAATTGAGTCAATCTGATGCTCAATCCCGTGAATAGGTGGTAATCCCGGTGGCACGTCTTGTGGAAAGACATCAGCAAACTCCTGCAAAATGTTAGTGACAACAAGAGGCAAAGAGGAAGGCACGTCCTCGAAAGAAAATAAGGCCTCTTTGCACACGAAAGAATAGCATATTTGTTGCAATCTAGATCATCAATATCAGATTTGGTGGCAAGTAAACATGCATTTTTCAATTTAATTTCAGAGGCAACACTAGACGGTTTATTATTAGGCTTCATTTGTTGCTCAAATTCTTTTGCCATAATCTGATCTTCACTCTTATTTTCTCCTGTTTTGCTTTATTAACTCTATTAATATCATCTTTCAAAATGGAATCAGGAGACATAGGAAGCAAAGTATTATGTTTATCCTTATGAACAATAGTGTACTGATTGTTTCTACCATGGTGTACTGAATTTTTATCAAATTTCCATGGTCTACCAAGTAATAAGGAACATGCTTGCATAGGTACCACATCACAATCAACATAATCAGCATATGTAGAGATACTAAAATGCACACAAACAGTATGTGTTATCTTAACCTTTCCGTTGTTATTGAACCATTGGGTGTAGTAAGGATGTGGATGTGGTCTCCTGGTGAGAGATAACTTCTCCACCATCTCCATGCTAGCCAAGTTGTTGCAAATCCCTCCATCAATGCTGACGCGGACAGAAAGTTCCTTCACAACTCCCTTTGTATGGAACAAATTATGCCTTTGATTTTGCTCAACTTGTGTGACCTGCACACTCAAAACATGTTGAGAAACTAAACATTCATACCTGTCAGCATCTTCAGCAGCCATGCATTGCGTCTCATGATCAGAATCATCTCCACTGCGTTCTTCACTTGTAATAAGAGCCGAAGTCTCCTCATCATAGTCACTAGCGGACTCATACCCACCATCCTTAGTAGCAATCATCACACACTTAGATGGGCATTCTCTTGCATAATGACCTCCACCCTTGCAACGACAACAAATAATATCATGTGTTTGCCCTGTTGATGCCATGGATGAAGAAGAGCTCTGTGCGGGACCGGAAGGTGTACTCCTGGCAGATGGTGGTGGTGGTGGTGCCTGTTTCATGTATCTCGGTTGGAATTGGCAGCTGAAGTCTGTGGTGCTGTAGTAGGACGTGTGGGAGTAGAGAATGTATGTGGTGTCCATGATGAAGATCGACCTGCAGAAAAATTAGTTCGCGCCAATGCTTGTCGATCATGCACTTCACATTCGACTTTACAAGCAAGATGGAATAAACGTGGGATATTATTATACTCCTTATATTCTAGAATGGTTTGAATCTCTTTATTTAATCCACCAATAAAACATGCAAGCAGAGCTTCGTTATCCTCAACAATATATAATCATACTAGTTTGCAAATTCTTCGTCTACAAAATTTTTTCCTTGCCGTAAATGCTATAATTTTTTGAAGCAATTCACGTTGAAATATGGTGGAACCAACGAGTACGCATAGCAGTTTTCAAAGCAGCCCAAGTAGCTGGAATAGGATATAATCTACAATGTTCAGACCACCAAACAGAAGCAAAGCTAGTGAATTCACAAACAACAATAGCAACACGTCTATCCTCAGGATATTGTAAGCATGTGAAACGTTGTTCAGTTTCTAACTCCCAATTAAGATAGACATTAGGAATGTATCGACCCTCAAATGGTGGAATATTCAATTTGAATTTGGGAACATGGTCATAATCGTGTACCTGAGGTGGTGGTGCAGCCCTACCATTACGAATATATGCACAAGGACGGCCTAGTGGTGGTGCTGGTGGTCACATAGTGTTGATTTCGATCAACCTCATCCTCGTAATCGCCCGCGTGAATGTCCTCCTCATTGGCAGCAGCAGGAGTCACAGAAGCACCAACAGTAGTTGCAGCGGCACCAGAATTTTGACCAGGCTCAGTTGGAACGCGCATTGCTCGTCCCACTCTATTTGGAAGGTGGCGTTGTTGTTGTTGTTGTAGAGGTGCGGCAGGTGTAGCCGGCGGTGGTTGTGGAAGGCGCACAAGCAATTCATTAAACTTGTTATCAAGCTTTGTTTTGAACGTCTTCTCAATGCCATCTATCTTCTCCATGGCCTCTTCAAATCTGTTTAGCACATGTTGCACCTGTCCACTCATCATTTGTTGAAATTTAGCATGTAGTTGTTTGTTCGTCATGCTCTCCCAATCAGTCTCATCGGCTTGTGATCCTGCCATTGTTAGCAGCAATAGAAACACACAAGAATATGATCCTACAGACTACTAGGAAGTGGTGGTGGTGGTGGTGGTGGTGTGTCACAAATCCGTCAAGCGAATCTCAAATTCTTACCATTTCTTACCCAGCAGCAGGTGGTGATCGGCAACCGTTGGAGTCAAAACTCTCAAAGCTTGGATAAAGCGATTACCATGGAGAGTCAAACGCACGACGTAGATGTATGTGGAGCTGGGAAGGCTTATGATATGGTAGCAAAAAGGGTCAGCAATAATCAATTCAGAGATGCAAAGTTGAATAAACGCTCAACGACTGTACTATGTTGGTCCTTGGCTAGACCGTAATAGAGACGCGAGCCTAGAACACTAACAAAATCATGGCACTGCACGTAAACAAGGGAGGAGCACTCTCTTATTTTTTTGCGCTCCTATTTTTTATTTTATTTTTGCCGAAAATCACTATAATGGCGAGTGTCTCAAAACTCTTCCCAAGTCAAGATAACAGGATAGACACGAAATTTTTGCGACCAATTTTTTTTCCGACTGCCTGGACCAAGAACTGGAAACGGCTAAAAAAACCTTTCTATAATGGCACCTGTCTCAAAATGCTCAGAAACAGCTAAAAATAGGATATCCAGAATTTTTTTTGACAAGTGTGTTTTCGGAAAATTTTGGGCCTAAACGGAGGGTGGTTTCCGGACCAACCTCTTCTACGAAAACCGACCTCTTCTATGGAACAACAAAAGATTGATGGAATCCGAAATCCACTCGGACAAGGAAACACAAATCTGGAAACAGATGGATCTCGAAAGTGAACATAATATGATATAGACTCGGATCGGTGGTGGTATATGGCAGTGGTGATGACGATGGTAGTATATGGCAGCGGTGATGACGATGGTGGTATACGGCAGCGGTGAGGATGATGGTGGTACATGGCAGTGGTGATGACGATGGTGGTATATGGCATCGGTGATGACGATGGTGGTATATGACAGCGGTGACGACGATGGTGGTATATGGTAGTAGTGATGACAATGGTGGTGTGGCGGCGGTGATGACGATGGTGCGGTGGCAGCATGACAACTTGTGAACAAAACTCAAAACTCTAAAGGACTAAACACTAAGACCAGCAATTATACACGACGATGCAACCGCAAATTCAACAATGCAAAAAACATAAAACGATTATGCAAAGGCTCAGATTGCTTCGGATGTGATGAACTAACCCTAAGTTTTTTGTCTTTTTCGTGGACTATAGGTATGAAGAACAGACTCGATCTAAACTATGAAAAACTGTAAAATCTCATCGAGCAACCTAGAAATCTGATACCACTTGATAGAGGCAAAGGTGTCCCGTCATTCGATGAGATGGTGATTATCATTTCGAAGGAGTAGACTTTGACGATCCGACTACATACGTGCGAGGTCGTCGCGCCTTAGCAATCGCTAAACCAACTCCGAGAGTTTATTGACCACACTAGGGCACGATCAACCTGACCACGAAGGTCTATTTCCTGCAAGAAAATGAAGAACAAGCAAGAAACTAAGATTGCAATCTGGATACTATGAATATAAGATGAAAGCTTAATTGATCAAGGTGGGGTTCTGTGACGTCTTTGTCTGGTCGTTGAACACAAATGAAGTACGCGAAGTTGCAGCTATGGTGAACTTTTAATCTAAACAAAACCCAAAATCTAAAGGGTGCCCTAAGGGCTGTATATATGGAGGAAGAGGGGGGGGGGCGTTTCATGGCCCTTGAAGGAGGAGTCCGAAACCAACCCTATCTCTTATTTCCCCACACATACAGACTCTAAAAACAGCCTATACTCAAGTATTTCGAAACTACATGGGCCTGGCCCAAAAATTAGGTGACACAACACCTATAATAGCCTATGGACAAAATTTGTGAAGTGGCATCTTGTATATTTCGTCCAAGCCTTTTTGCCCTCATTATGGTGGCTTCATAGTCCTTAAATTATCAATTGAAACTCCGTTCTTGTTCCCCTTGTGCATGCCATCATCTCCATGCTACTTCTTGCTCCAATGTTCATCCTTCTGCAAGCTAGGCCCTGCGTTTGTAAGCAAAACAAATGTATCCAATTTAGGCAACATCATATTCTCATGAACATTAGAATCATTACCATGAAACAAAAGTACTTGGTAATTTAATTGGTGTGCGCGAGCTCTAGTAATTGGTCCAGTATGTATTGCGACAGGGATTGTGGGTGTAACAATGGTATTGATGTCATCATCATGTTGTTCTTATCATCTTATAACAAACACATTGTAGCTCTATACCATTGCAATACAAAACAAAGCAGGAGTAGGGTATTACATTAAGAAGGTGTCCTGAACCTAGGTACTTTTGTGTTTTCATCGGTATTTCATCCACCGCATTCATCTATGACTTAGGAACATTCCCTGGCCGAACTCTCGAAGGGTTGTTGCTCACAACTCAAATGTAGTTTATTAGAAACCGACAACAATAACGAAAGTAACTTAGCAATATGAGAAAAGCGTAGGCATTGGATCAGCGATGGATATTTGTGTTGGATGACATTCATCATATAACCGTCACAACCTAGAGCGATACACAATAGCTCAAATTCATCAATGTAATGTAGGTGTGTATTCTGTATATAGTCATACATGCTTATAATAAGAACTTGCATGACATCTTTAGTCCTACCCTCCCATGGCAGCGAGGTCCATAAGGAAACAAATGGATATTAAGGCCTCCTTTTAATAGAGAACCGAAAAAGCATTAACACACGGTGAATACATGAAATCGTCAAATTATAGTCATCCCCGGAGAGTATCCCAACTATTATCACTTTGGGTCTACGGATCAAAACAATAAAAAGTGCATATAACTAGCAAATAAGATCAAGAACTCAAATATATTCATAAAAACATAGAGGATTTAATTCTAAAATCGTGGCACTCAGGCCCTAGTGACACTCATTAAGCATAGCAAAGTCATAGCAACATCAATCTCGGAATATAGTAGATAAGTATCAAGCCCTGCCAAATTGACTCGATTAGAAGACAAATCTCATCCAACTCCATCACGTTCCAGCAAGCCTACAAAGTAATTACTCGCTCCCGGTGGTGACCATCATGAAGTTGTTGATTAAGAAGGGTTGGTGATGATCATGGCAATGAATCCCCCTCGCCGGAAAGCCGAACACTCTAGATCAACCCTGCCAATGAAGAACAAGAGATCTCAGCGGCTCCGTATCATCAAATGCAATGAAGCCTCTTCTCCTATTTTTTCTTGGGAAGACGGTATTTATGGAGTTGAGATTAGGGCCAGTGGAGCTTTGTGGGGCCCACAAGGTAACAGGGCGCGCCCTAGGGGTGGTGGGCACGCCCTGTTGCCTTGTGAGCAACAGGTGGCCCCTCTCCGGTGGATCTTCGCTCTAGTATTTTTGATATATTCCACACAAAATATCCAAACGTTTTGTCTATTCTGAGAACTTTTATTTCTACAGGAAAAACAACACCATGGTAGTTCTACTGAAAATAGCGTTAGTCCAGGTTAGTTTCATTTAAATCATGCAAATTAGTGTCCAAAATAAGAAGTGTTTGTAAGAGTAGATACGATGGAGACATATCAACTCCCCCAAGGTTAACTCATTGCTTGTCCTCAAGTGATAAGAAAATTTTTACGAACTATTTTGTTCTTGTATCCACATATAAGCTTAAATAGCACTTAAGTTTTTAGCAAACTTCCGCTCATGTCGATTTGAGTATGAAAAGAAGGAACATAGCATCAATGGCGATGTGACGAAGGACAGGGAGTGTAGTAACGTACACCGGTGAGGTCGCGAGTGAGGCCGCCAGCGAGGCCCGAAGTCAACATCGAGGGAGTACTTGATGGGGGGCTTCATGCAAGTTGCCAGGCGGCCACGCACGTGAAAGAAAATTTTACTCCAACCAATCATGGAAAAGTACTTTTATGAGTTAGGAGGTCATGGAGTAAATTATTTACTCCTCTAAAGTGGATAAAGAATAGGCTAGGGGCAATTTAGAGGAGTAAATCTGAAATTTCACTCCTCTATTGCTTTTTAAAGTACTGGCTAAAGATGCCCTTAGATGCAGGCGAGCATGTCTGGCTGCTAAGTATGAGCTAGGGATCAGGAATTCAACTATGGTGGCATCATGAATTCAACTCACTTGTGCTGTTCATCTTGCAGAGGAGGGGAGAAGGAAGGAGAAGATTACAATCTGATAGGCCAACCATGTACCAATTCGCTACCTTACACAAAGAACAGTCGCTAGTTATATAACCCTCTCACACACACCACTCGCTTGGGTCGTATTAGGTCGATGGCACGTGGGCCCTCTTGTCAGGCAGCTAGCCACGTTCTCTAGAAGGTACTGTAGTGCTAACACTCCCCCTCCCATGACGGCCAACTTGTCCCCAAGCTGGTGTGTGAGGGAAACGTTGGTTGAGCTCCTCTGAATCTTCCTAGGTTCCAAGGCACTCTGGATGATCAGACCACTAAATGTGCCATTGTGGTACAACGTCATCACCACGTCGACATAACCGTTACTGTAACACACACGTAAGAATATCAAATTGAGCGTCAGCACAAGGTAGTTCACACTGAACTTGATAGTGAGGCCCAATGGCCTTCTTGAGCTGGGATACATGCATGACAGGGTGAATCTTGTCATTGGCGGGTAACTGAAGCCGGCAAGCAGTAACTCTCACCCTCTCCAGAATCTTGTATGGACCATTGAACATAAAAAGTAACTTGTGATGAGCACGTGGAGCGACGGATGACTGGGTGTAAGATTGCAGTTTTAGAAAAACTAAATTAGCACCTTGGAACACATGATCATATCTTTTCTTGTCAGCCTGGTGTTTCATCCAAGCTCTCACTTGCTCGAGATGTTGTTGCAATAGGCGGAGCATCAAATAATGACCCTGTAGCCAAGTCTCCATGTAAGGAACAGAACAAGCTTATGATGTAGAGAGAGCAAAATTGCAAGGAGAGTGGTCATACAGTACCTCGAATTGGGACTTGCCTACCAATGCAGAACGAACACTTGTGTTATGCCAATATTCTACTAACGATAGCCATTGCGCCCACTTAATCGGACACACATGCATGAAATAGCGTAGATAAGCTTCTGAACATTGATTAACCCTTTCACTCTGTCCATCTTGAGACCCGTCAGGCCTGCCAGCTCGTGCCAAAAGCGGCTTGTGAAAGTATGATCTCGATCGGTCAAAATAGACAAAGGCATTCCATTTAATTTCTGTATATTTTCCATGAATTCCGAAGCAACAGTTGAGTCGGTGAATGGATGCTGCAATCCAATAAAGTGAGCATAGCAGACAGTTTTTCAACAACGATAAACATAGAATTAAAGCGGCCAGACTTAGGAAGCCCTTCGACAACCTCCATCATAAGCATTTTCCAAAACTTGGTAGGAGCAAGAAGAGGTTCATGTAGCCCAGGGTATCACGCATGATCATGTCAAGCACATTGACAAATGATACACTCTTGAACATAGTAACACACTTGTGCTCTCATTCCCTTCCAATAGAAGAGTTGTTTCAGGCATCGCAGTGTGACCGGAGTGCTAGAGTGACCACCAATGGGGCTCGTGTTGATGCGGAGCATCCCACATTCATCCCCATGTACACTTCGACTACTCTCCAAGCCCCAAGAGGACATATGACGAGACCTCAAACATATGCCATTGGACACAAGGTGAACTCGCTCCTCTCAGAATCGTCACTTTCCACATGTCAGACATGGCTACTACCTCAAACATATGTGCTATGCATGACCAGGAACCAAGAGGAAGGCCATGCAACAGCTAGGAGCATTGGACAAGACAGCGAGGGCACCAAGCGCGAGGAATAAGAGGAAGAGCTACCAGGAGGCTACAGTTCTCGGACGTCCGACGATCTCTGGACGTACGACGCCCAGAGACTACACCAGCCAGATCGACACCCTCTAAGGCAACCTACAACACCTAGACGACTGCACGACACCGGACGTCCGACACTCATCAGCGCCCGGACGACCGACGCCGACCGAACATCCGGGACTACCGGACCGGAGCCAAAACGTCAGAAGTCCGAAGACTTCCGGACGACCGAACGCACGCGAGCGACCGGACAACCGACAGCCATCGGACGTCTAACGCCTGTCTGCGCACAGAGATCGGGCCTGAGGCCCATGTCCCTGTTCACTTCGCCCCACTTGCACTATGAATGTAAATAGGACACCCCCTCCTCCTAGCTCGGGTTAGAAATGGTTTAACACATTTGTGAGATAGAGCTTTGCTCATCCATCCGGATCTGCTCCACCGAGAGAGACCACAACCTCTACAGAGAAGATCCACCTTGGATTCAAGACCCCTCACGGGAAGACCCTCAACACCTCCTCACGGAGAGGTACTTGCTACTTGTATCGTCCCTTGCTGATGGTGGATCGTGTATCTCTTTGTTTTTCAAGGATCTAGCACATGTGTAATCGACTCTTGTTGGTTTGAGTGTTTTCTCTGGTTTTCCCCTCGCGATTTCCCTCGTGTTCCCCTTGTGTTCCCCTTGTGTTCCTGATGTATACTACGCAACCTTCTCCTTGTAGACGTTGTTGGGCCTCCAAGTGCAGAGGTTTGTAGGACAGTAGCAAATTTCCCTCAAGTGGATGACCTAAGGTTTATCAATCCGTGGGAGGCGTAGGTTGAAGATGGTCTCTCTCGAACAACCCTGCAACAAAATAACAAAGAGTCTCTTGTCTCGCCTACACACCCAATACAATGGTAAATTATATAGGTGCACTAGTTCGGCGAAGAGATGGTGATACAAGTGCAATATGGATGGTAGATATGAGTATTTGTAATCTGAAAAATATAAAAACAGCAAGGTAACAAGTGGTAAAAGTGAGCACAAACGGTATTGCAATGGTAGGAAACAAGGCCTAAGGTTCATACTTTCACTAGTGCAAGTTCTCTCAACAATAATAACATACTTGGATCATATAACTATCCCTCAAGATGCAACAAAGAGTCACTCCAAAGTCAGTAATAGCGGAGAACAAACGAAGAGATTATTGTAGGGTACGAAACCAGCTCAAAGTTATCCTTTCGGATCGATCTATTCAATAGTCCGTAGTAAAATAACATGAAGCTATTCTTTCCGTTCAATCTATCATAGAGTTCGTACTAGATAGCACCTTAAGACACAAATTAACCAAAACCCTAATGTCACCTAGATACTAAAATGTCACCTCAAGTATCCGTGGGTATGATTATACGATATGCATCACACAATCTCAGATTCATCTATTGAAACCAACAGAAAGTACTTCAAAGAGTGCCTCAATGTTTCTACCGGAGAGTCAAGACGAAAACGTGTGCCAACCCCTACGCATAAGTTCACAAGGTCACTGAACCCGCAAGTTGATCACCAAAACATACATCAAGTAGATCACGTGATATCCCATTGTCACCATAGATAAGCACATGCAAGACATACATGAAGTGTTCTCAAATCCTTAGAGACTCAATTCGATAAGAAAACTTCAAAGGGAAAACTCAATCCATTACAAGAGAGTAGAGGGGGAGAAACATCATAAGATCCAACTATAATAGCAAAGCTCGCGATACATCAAGATCATGCCAAATCAAGAACACGAGAGAGAGATATCAAACACATAGCTACTGGTACATACCCTCAGCCCCGAGGGTGAGCTACTCCCTCCTTGTCATGGAGAGCGTCGGGATGATGAAGGTGGCTCACCGGTGAGGGATCCCACCCTCCGGTAAGGTGTCGGAACAGGGTCTCGATTTGTTTTTGGTGGCTACAGAGGCTTGCGGCGGCGGAACTCCCAATCTATTGTGCTCCTAGATGTTTTCGGGGTATATGGGTATATATAGGAGGAAGAAGTAGGTCGGTGTAGCTGCGAGGGGCCCACGAGGGTGGGGGGCACACCTAGGGGGCGGGCGCGCCTCCCTGCCTCATGGCCTCCTTGCTTCTTTCTTGACGTTCACTCCAAGTCCTCTGGATCACGTTGTTCAAAAAATCACTCTCTCGAAGGTTTCATTCCATTTGGACTCTGTTTGATATTCCTTTTCTGTGAAACACTGAAATAGGCAAAAAAACAGCAATTTGGACTGGGCGTCCGGTTAATAGGCTAGTCCCAAAAATAATGTAAAAGTGTATAGTAAAGCCCATTAAACATCCAAAATAGATAATATAGTAGCATGGAACAATCAAAAATTATAGATTCGTTGGAGACGTATCAAGCATCCCCAAGCTTAATTCCTGCTCATCCTCGAGTAGGTAAATGATAAAAATAGAATTTTTGATGTGGAATTCTACCTACCATAATTCTCAATGTAATTCTCTTTATTGTGGCATGAATGTTCAGATCCAAAAGATTCAAGATAAAAGTTTAATATTGACATAAAAATAGTAATACTTCAAGCATGCTAACCAAGCAGTTTATGTCTTATCAAAATAACATAGCCAAAGAAAGCTTATCCCTACAAAATCATATAGTTTGGCCATGCTTCATTTTAGTCACACAAAATGCTCCCATCATGCACAACCCCGGTTTCAGCCAAGCAATTGGTTCATCCTTTTTAAGCGCTTCAGCCTTTTCAACCCTCACGCAATACATGAGCGTAAGCCACGGACATAGCACTATGGGTGGAGTAGAGTATGATGATAGGGATTATGTGAGAAAACAACAACAACAAAAAAGAAAGTCTCACATTGATGCGGCTAATCAATGGGCTATGGAGATGACCATCAATTGATGTCAATACGAGGAGTAGGGATTGCCATGCAACGGATGCACTAGCTAGGAAAACCCTTTTTAGTAGTGCTGGTTATTTGGCTATTAGTAGCGCGGGTGGGCGCGCTACTGCTATGGCGCTACAGCTATTTTTTAGCAGTAGCACTTGTTTGAACCAGCGCTATTGCTATCTGTATCTAGCAGTAGCCCGCCTCTGCCCATCGCTACTGCTAATGCTAGTAGCGTGGCCCAACAAACAAATGCTACTGGTAAGCAGCGCTACTACTACTCCAATACCCCATGCTACTACTAGTATTTTCTTTTTTTATGTTGTTGTATTCGTATTTTTACTTGTTTTATACAGTTACAACATACACATACACTGGAACTATATGAAAAAGGAATGTCTCATCATCATCATCGAAGTGGTAGAACATAGTCTCATCATATCAACATAGTCTCAACACAAATGTTGTCGATCTCATCATCATCTCGAAATAGCGATACACATGACATGTATCTTACATTGTCACCGTAGACACATGTTTCATCATCTACCTAATCTAAGACATACACGATAAGAGCGATCACGATGATCAAAAGCGGTATTATGTAGTAGTTTTTGTAGCGGCGCTGATTCTGAATCCCATGTTTTGCTATGAATCTCAAGTAACTAGCTTTGGCTTCCGCTCTGTTATCAAACCCTTTTTGGCTTCCGCCGGAGAAGCCAGAGACTTGGGCCTGACACTCTGGCCACTCAACATACACACCCGGAACATGCCCTACATACACGTCATACCACTTCCTCGCCGTCGTTAATCTATATACCTGTCAGAGATGCACATATATATACCATGAAGCGAATTCAACAAAACAGTTATGAAATAGAAGCAACATATATAGTAAACATAGTTAACAAATTTTATCGTACCGAAAGTAATTAACTAGAGCGCGGCACCATACATCTAATAGTTTCGTCGTACTGAGATATTCGAAGTTTCATCGTACAGAAAGTAACAAGTAACTAAACACACACATTGTTTTTAAGCAGTGCACTCTTCCCATCTGTCCATATCCGGGAGGACAGACCCAAGCTTAGTGAAAGACGTCATGTCCTGACGCTGTAGGGCAATGCGGGTTCGGACGTCAGCTTGCGATATTGGGCCGGCGTAGAACATCCCATTCTATTCAACGACATCTTTGATGATGATGGACACAATTTCCTATTGGATCCGGTAGAAATCATTTCGAAGTCGATTATCCGGCACGGCTCCAAAGGCTTCGGCCCATCTCTGGATATGGGTATCAGATGAAGATTTCATGCAAAGTGATTGCACATCCCTTCTGTACTCCATCATTAGATGGATGACGGAGAATCCATCATTCTCACTTCTTGCCGGTTGCTGGATGCAACAGAAGTCAGTCTTGTGGGTGAAACAAAGCCCGACCTTATTTGTTTTTTTTGTGTTGGATGTAGCCACCCCGCATGCTGAAGCCCATCATAGCTCCGTCCAGAACAAACTTTATGTGTGTGTAATCTTTCTTTTGTATGTTCTTCGACGGGTCCAAATATAGAGCGCGGAGTAACGCGGGTAAAGAACAATGAGAACGGCACGACACCCCCCGATGTGCAAAATACACGATCAAGTTTAGCCTCCATGCATGCAAAGTAACTATTGAAATGCACGAAAGGATTTATGTGTTATAGTGCTATCCGCGGATGACTTACCTGGGATGATAAGGTAGGAGAATCGTTTCTTTGTCATTATTGCTGACCAAGAATTCTTTGATGTACTGAATCGCATATTGACGGTTGGCGTCGTTGACTGACAAGAAGCCCTCATGCATGTAGTATGGGTCCGCGACCGCAAGATCGGTGACTTGCTCTCTCCTGACAATGTAGTTCATGTGCAGCGCATACAGGCGGACAAACGTATAATCGAGTGTCCTCATTTGAAACATCTAGAAGATGTAATCAAACCTCAGGAAGAAGTGGTCCGCGGGGCATGTGTGGACATACATCTTTCAACTGCTCGGCACATGAACCATATAAAGTGGGTATCCTGGATCATCCGAGGCGAGGAGGCTTCTCTCTGTCGAAAGCACATGGTCATGGAGTCTCCTGAGATCCCCTTTATGGCAGCTAGTGCATCCGCCGGTACCATTGGCTCTCCCGCGACATGGATTAATGGCGCATGTTTCATCGGTACATGGTCAACCTTGGTCGAAGGCTGCTGGCTGCTAGAACCAACATTGCCAGCTTTATTGGATTTTCTTGTCGCCGGTCTCTTCCTCTGCATCTTCTTGGTGGGCTGAGGTGCTGGTGGGTCTGTCAGACCCTCCTTGAGCACCACCCCTAGTGTTGTCGGGCTCAGCATTGTACAACTCTGGCTAAGTAGTTGAGCTTGGGTGGAGCCGGTATCTGGAGGCATGTCCTGCGAGGATTGCATGAACAAAGACTTCTTGCACTCCCGAGGATGTTCCGGCTCTGGTACATGCATCTCATATTCATATGGTTGACTCATTATTACTTTATTGTCAAAGGCAGTATTGAAATACTGGTTAGGGTCATCGTCGGCATCCTCCATGTCATGATCCCTATCCTCTTCCATGGGGCAGATGGCATCATCTGTCGGCGGAACGGTTGGCCCTCCTTCCTCATGTCTCTCGATCTCAGCAAGCAGCACAGACGATGGTTGTACTTGTGTAGGTGGTGTTGTGGTCATACCTTCATGAGGTCCCGTTGGTGTGCTCTCGGCCACCTCGACACGAAGAAGATTTTTCGGCCATAGGATCGGCCAATTTTTGCATTGGCCAAGCTGCGTGGGGGTCTCGTCATCCTCTCCATCGGTTTGTATCGTATGAGGGAGACCCTCGTAGCCTGCTTTCACACTCACCACAGAGACGCTTAAGGCGTTATCAGGCATCTGCCGGCGGTGAAACAATTAATCCTTAGGCTTCACTATAGTACCCTTCCCCACATCCACTAACCCGCCCTTCATGTTGTAAAGGAGGGTGCACGGAGTGGAGTCGGCCTACAAAGACATATACGTGCGGCGTCAGAGATCCAAAAAGAACGGCAACTGAAGATTAATTAATTAGTTGAGTTGATGAAGGTGCGACGACGCGTATTTACTGTGAGGGCGTCGAGCTCAGCCAATGTCGACGGCCCGACATTCAAGCCAGAGACGGAGCTAGGGCTGCTGTGAGAGATGGGCCCAGGAGCAGGTGCTGGAGGAGGTGCGGGTGCAGTTGCCATACTAGGTATGGGTATGGGTGCGATGTTCATTGAGTTGCTCCCGGTGAAGCTGGGCATGGGAAATTCACTTGGTGGCGCATTTGGATCTTGTTGCACCCATGTGACCACTGTTGGAATCAAGGTTGTAAAGGCATCCACGAAATCAGATCTAAAGGCAGCGATTATCTCAGCTTTGGTCTCAGCCTTTGCTTTCTACATCGCCCGTGCCACCTTCTCGTTGATAGTCACTTGACTGGACTTCTTTATCTGTCTTTTGGCCTCGGGGTCCTCGCTATAATAGTACTTCCAAGTGGCCCCATCCCCGGTGCCATGCACACGTCTATATTGCGGCCGCTGGCCGGGCGGGTGTCCCATCATTATGTTCATGGCCCGGTTGAAAGGAGTGTCCCACTTGTACTTCGCCGACGACTGAGTCGACTGAGTCGACGAGTCGCTCTCGGCCGCCACAAGCTTGTGTTGCTCTCTCTGCAAAATGGACCATGAATCATTTTCGAATGCGACTAGAATGTAGTAAACTTTGTTGATCAGAACCTAATATGTAAGGTGGTAAAACGATAATTACTAGTATTCTCATGAATTTCCTAGCCGGCCCGTCGGTGAAAAAAATCTTTTTCTTGGTGTCCCACGAGAATCGGGCCCTGTTGAAGTCGTGCTCCTGCTGGTCGGTGAACTCGGCCAATGGGTCTGGGATCCCCTGACGTTCACGTTCTGCGTCCTCCTTAGCCCACACGGGCCTCTTTTTGTGTAACCACGACTTCCAAGGCGGTGGTTCCCCATGTTCTTTGCCTGCAGCTGCTTGCCTCTCTCCGGCCTGGCCTTGGCAGCTTCTTCATTGCAAGTCTCCTTGACTTTTCAAATTCCTCTATCATAATTTTCGGATTGTCTGCAACAATCTCGGCGTAGGTTTCATGGTCTACATGAATCACCTTTTTCACCCTAGTTTTCCAAGCGCTCAATGCGTTGCTGAACTTCCCTAGGGCTTTGTTGTTGATTTTTTCATGGCATGATCATCCCATGGGTCGACTTCGTCATTACGACCGGGGAACAGGAATCTTGCATGCAACCTAGTTAGAAGCAGCTTCTTCAATTGATCATTCTTCCGTATTTTTGTGGTGTTGATGTTAGCGGTATCTCGTAGGATGCATGCTAGTTGGTTGCCGTAACACGCTGCCACTTCTCACGGCTCTATTGGCTCGAACTTGCCAGGATGGACCGCCGTGACCACCAGTCTTATGGTGCCGAGCTCATTTCGGCGTCATGTCCTCTTTTCCTTCTTTCCCTCACTGGCTTGGGAGGTCCCACCTTCCGTGCTATAGTTTGGAACATCATCAGCACCAGTCTCAGTGCCGGTGTGGTTGGTGGCATCAGTGTCGGCGCCAGCGCCACCACCGTTGTCATCCGTCGGACACCCATCTTCCTGTCTCTCCTGATCCGCCAAAAAGCTGAGGTAGGCGTGTGCTCGACCTAATTGGGAGTGAGAACCTCCGGCCTCATCGGTGTTGGTCATGTTTCCTAGGGTTCAATGTCGGAGTCGTTTAATTATCGAGCTTCATATAATAAAGTGAATAATGACAAAAAAAGTGACGACCTTTGTTTTGCCAGAAATTTCGTTCATTCCCGTCGCGACAAATCTCAAGTCATGCCGAAATTCACGGAAAATTTTGGCATGAACTTTCCTAGAAAGTGCACATATAGAGTGCCTGAAATTTGCTGGAATGGAAATGAATCAACATTTCCGGCAAAACATAGGTCACTTAGGTCAATATTTTGCCAAATCATCAATATAAGATGCAAAACCGATCTCACTACATAGAAGATCTCAATAGAAGCCAAATCATCACACACACACTGAATTAACTGAATCATGCATGATTCAGTTAACTGAATTTACTGTCAATAGCAGCAGCACACATGCATCAATAGCAGCGGCACACATGCATCAATATTAACACTAACTGAATTTCAAAAATTAACTACGCAGCAGCACACAAAATATTTAACTGAAAAGTGTGCTCTAACTGAGTTTCAAAAATAGCAGCAGCACACATGCATCAATATTAACACTAACTATCACTGGGCTAACACTAACACTAACAGCAATTAACTAACTAGCACTAACAGCAAATTAAGCTAACTAACACTAACAGCTATTAAATTAAGGCACCTGTCTAGTGCTAGCTGGCATTGTTGGGCGTCGCCGGCTGCTTCACGGAGGGAGGCGCTGAAGGGGTCGGGGTCGGTGGCCGGCGTAGGGGTCGCCGGGGTCGCTGATCTGCAGAGAGCGGGAGGGGGTCAGAGACAGAGAGAGAGAGTCGTGGC
>NC_041381.1:266132470-266137066 GCF_002162155.2 Triticum dicoccoides | reverse complement strand
GCTGGCGTCAGCGGCGGGGCGGGGCTGGCGTCGGCGGTGGGGCGGGGCTAGCACCGGCGGCGGCGTGGGCGGGGCGGCGTCGGCGGTGGAGTCAAGAGGGGATCGAGCGGAGCGAGTGAGAGAGAGTCAGAGGGGATCAAGCGGACCGGTGCTATAGCTACCTTAGCTATAGCGCGTGTTGGCAGAACGCGCTATAGCTAACTTAGCTATAGCGCTGGTCCAGCAAAAACGCGCTACTGCTACTTCTTTTCTTTATTTATTTTTTATTTTCCTTTTTCTTAGCTATAGCGCTTCCCTGGATAAAACGCACTACTGCTAACTCTCTTTTTTCTTTTTATTTTTTCTTTTTCTTTTTCTTTTTTTATTTTTCTTGCATTTCATTTTCCACAACTTATTAGTTTCTTTTTCTTTTTCTTTTCATTTCATTTTGCAAAACTTCCTTTCTTTTTCTTTTTCTTTTTCTTTCATTTGCACTTTTCTTTTTCTTTTTCTTTCATTTTGCAATATACCATTGTTACCCTCCGAATAATAACTAGTATAACATATATCTTACATCATTTGACCGCTATCAGCGGTATACAAAATAGCTAGACACACACAAACTTTGGGATTAGTTTGTCAGCTTGGGCGACGATGACGCTTCAGATTGATCTTCTTCCCTCTTTTGTTCGTTGTCGAATAATTGAGCCCATGGTCGTGACTTTTCCTTCTCTAGGGATTACGATCTTTCGTAGGTAATGTAGTCTTCATTCTTCTTTTGACATATGTTTCATCGTCATCAGCATCATCTTCCCTCATCGGATCCTGTCATAGTCTTCCTCGTTGGCGACTCCATCCATTCCGGCAATGCTCCTTTTGCTTCTCCTCACGACAACACGGCTGGGATTGATCGGATCAGTTATCAAGAAACATTGTGTCACGTGTCTAGCGTGTACCCATGGCTCATTTTTGGCGATGGCGTTGACAGTACCGCTATCATCAGAGTCGGGTGTACACATGGTAGTGAAATGTCGGTTTTCTCTATGTACATTTTTAGCCCATCTGACACGGAACATCGTCGCGTTATGCAATCCAGAGTAGTTAAGCTCCCATATCTCTTCGACCCTTCCGTAATATCTTTCAACTACATTCCCGGTCATGGCTTCCATCGTCACCCCTGAGTTTTGGTCGTCATTGTTTTTATCTTTGTCCTCCATGTAGAACGTGTATCCGTTGATATCGTATGCTTGATAAGTCGCGAGGTTGGTCGAGGGGCCATGTGCTAAGGCGTATATGAGTGTTCCGTTCCGACAACCCTCGTCCAGGGGATTAGCCAGAACTCTCTCTTTGAATCAACGCAAGAAAGTGGAGTTGTGCTCTGTAATAACTTCAGCGTCTGTGCTGTGCATCCCACAGTCACGGTACTACTTTGCGATGGTCTCTTTGTGCACTATCACGAAATCTTCTAGCACATCTAGGTGTTGTAACACTACTAAGTTTGCCCTGTCAAGGTCGTTTTGTCGGCCCGAGCGTAACACATTCACATCCCTATGACCGTTGGTGTGACCTTCGTCTTCGAGCCTTCCACAGTGCTTGTTGACGGGCAAACAAACAACAGGGTCTTTGGTCAGATAACTCTCACAGAAAGAGATGCACTCTTTGGTCAGATATCCCTAGGCTATGCTTCCATCTGGACGGGACATGTTTCAAACGAATCCTTTGATTACCCCATTCATCCTCTCGAATGGCGTCATGCTATGCAGGAATGTCGGCCCTAGGTCGATGATGTCGTCCACGATGTGGACACATAGATACACCATGACATCAAAGAACGCGGGCGGGAAGTACATCTCTATCTCATTCAGTATGACAATGATCTCTTCCTGTAGCCTATGGAGTTGCTTCACACTGATCGACTTTCGAGAGATAGCATCAAAAAAGTGGCATAGGTCAGTAAGCGTCTCACGTACATGTGTGTCCATAATCCCTCTAAGTGCAACCGGGAGTAACTACATCATCATCACATGACAGTTGTGAGACTTCATCCCACTGAACCTTTTTTTCTTAGTGTCCAGATATCTGCTTATCTTCCCACAGTATTCGGAACTAACTTTGATTCCGGTAAGGCACTTGAAAAATTGATTGACCTCCTTCGAATCTAAGGTGAAGCAAGAGGGGGGGCAATATTGTTCTTCCTTCTTGTTTACTTTTTTGCCCCTATCTTCCGTCTCCATCTCTGTCTCGGTCTCCTCTGACGACCTTTTACCGGACATTTGAAGATCTTTCCTGATTTTCAAAAATTCCAAGTCTTTTCTTGCCTTCGGCCCATCCTTGGTCCTCTCCGGCATGTTCATCAATGTTCCAAGCAAACTCTCAAGGATATTTTTTGTGATATGCATTTGATCAAGGCTATGAGGCGTGTCGAGTATGGGCCAGTATTCCAAGTCCCAGAAAATAGATCTCGTCTTCCATATCTTCAGCAGGGGCTCCGACGCCTTTTTCTTCGTCTTTCCCGGTGAGGGGCACTCTTTCCAGTTCTTCGATAACTCATATATTTCTGCACCGCTACGCTTACCTGGAGGACCTCGATGCTCAGCCTTACTATTGAATAGATCTCCATGCTTTCTCCATGGGTCATCCTTCTCGAGCCATCTTCGATGCCCCTTGTACATGATTTTCGAAGACCCGCCATCTTTCGATAGCTGCAGAGAAGTTGTATCATCGATGCACCTCGTGCATCCGCAATATTCGTGGCACACCTGGCCGGAGAGATAGCCGTAACCGAGATAGTCCTGCACCGTCGTGATCAGCGCGGCTCTCATGTAGAAATACTCTCCTTTGCTTGCATCCCATGTCTTGGCCGGCGTTGTCCATAAGGTCTGTAACTCCTCTTTCAGTATCCTGAGATACATATTTATATCATTTCCTGGTTGTCTCGGCCCTTGAATAAGCATAGCCATGTGTATGTATTTTTCCTTCATGCACAACCAGGGGGGAGGTTGTACGTCCATACAAACACGAGCTATGTTCTATGATTGCTGTTGTGGTTGCCAAATGGATTCATGCCATCACTACTAGCGCCAAGCACGATGTTCCTTGGATCATTTGCGAAAAATTCAAATTCAGCATTTAATGCTCTCCACTGGCTAGCATCTGCGAGGTGTCTCAGCTTTGGTTCATCTCCGTCATCTGGCTTCACCCTCTCCG
Organism: Triticum dicoccoides; assembly: GCF_002162155.2. NCBI lineage: Eukaryota > Viridiplantae > Streptophyta > Magnoliopsida > Poales > Poaceae > Triticum > Triticum dicoccoides. The sequence continues at coordinate 266,133,880 of NC_041381.1, read as the reverse complement.
CGTGCCAGCGCATAAGCTTTGCTTCCTCAGGATCTGCGAAATACCGCTGTAGACGCGGAGTGATTGGAAAGTACCATACAACTTTCTGTGGAGCTTTCTTTCCGGCCTTTTTGTATCGTGAAGCATTGGACTTTGGATAGATGCTTTTTTCCACATGCTCGTTCGGATATATGATGCAATCATTGATGCATGTGTGATATCTAATATGTGGTAGATCAAGAGGGCACACGATTTCTTTGCCTCCTCGACACTAGTAGGACACAAGCTTCCCGCGGGAAGAACCTTCTTTAGGTACTTCAGAAGCTCATCCAGGCTTGTATCTGTCCATTTGTTTTTTGCCTTCATCTTTAGAAGTTCTAGTGTGAAACTCAAGCGGGTCACCTCAGGATTATTGCAACCATCATACAAAGGAGTCATCGAGTCTACCTCCAGTTGCGCCAGTTTGGCCTCCTCTCTAGAAGTAGCTCTGTCGCTAGTCGTCTTCTTGCGAAGTAGGTCTCGAACATGCGGGTCCCGCATGGCTGAACTTAGTACCGACGAATACGGTGGCGTGTCCGTGTCTTCTCCGCCTTGAACTGCCTCTTCGCCATCGACATTTCCGAGGCCGTCTTCCTCTTCGGGCACATAATCGGTCATCTCTTCGTCTGGTGGCCCCATGTCATTATTTCCTGCCCCATCGACGTCCTCATCATCATCATCATCATCATCATCTTCTTCACTTATCCACCGAGTATGGCCATGCATGAAACCATGCATGAGCAGGTGCGCCTTGAATTTACCACCCTCAAAGGGGTCGAGCCTGACTATTCCTTTGCATTTTTGACACGGACATAAAACATCCCTCAGTCTTTTTTCATACATGTCATCCACAGCGGATTGCCAGTATCTTTCCACCATCCTTCCATTGGCCTTCATGATCACCTTCGGGCGGAACAAATATTATAACCACGTATATATGCATGCAAGGATCAAATTCATACAAAAATTCGGCATGACCTTCCCTAAACATAGGACATATTGAGTTTGCATGCCCGAAATTCACCGAAACGGAATTGAATCGACATTTCGGCAAAATATAGGCAACTAATGTCACCCACATTATTTCATCAAATACACAACGTAGGCAACTCAAATTATGCCACACACAATTCAGTATATATATATTCTCATATCGCCCATATATATATAGTTTCGGTCCTATCCACACAAACACCTTTTTTTGCTCACCTATGTGTCGAGAGGGATATCGAGCACCTTTCTTCTTAATTACCTAGTAGCTCTAGATATATAGATCTAACTAGCTAGCTAGCTAGCTAGGGAGAGAGAGATAGAGCTAGCTAGCTAGGGAGATAGTGGGAGAGGAGAGGGAGAGAAGAGGGAAGGCATTAATGGAAGTGGGAGGAGGGAAAA
>NC_041381.1:266054560-266131993 GCF_002162155.2 Triticum dicoccoides | reverse complement strand
GGAGGGGTGGTGGAGGCGCAAAGAAGAGGGGGAGGGAGGGCTCTAATGGAGGGGTGGTGGTGGGGGATCATTGAAAGGAACAAGCAAGGTGCAAGGAAAGGGGGAGAAAGGAAGGGGGAAGAAGAGAGGGGAGGAAGAAGGGGAAAGGTGGTAGGTGGCTGGCGGGCATAGCAGTAGCGCGGGTCACCCATACGTGCTACTGCTATGGCAGCTTGCAAAATATCTACAGCTATGGTTGCACTACTTATAGCGCTGGCCAGAAACCCACGCTACTGGTAAAATGTTATACATAGAAAAATTAGCAGTAGCGCCCTTAGTAAAACAGGCGCTATAGATACTATACTAGCAGTAGCGCAGGTTCAAGGACATGCGCTGCTGCTATTTTCTCACCAGGGGGTGTGGTGTGTTACACTTAGTAGTAGCATGGGCCCAGGTAACAAGCGTTGTTACTAACTTATACCAATAGCGCTGTTTGTACCCAGCGCTACTACTATCTACTAGTAGCGTTGGGTTGCAAACAAACGCTACTGGTAAACTTCTATCTATAGGCATTTTCCTACTAGCAGAGCTATAAATGTTCGAAAGCTCATCAAAAGAAACTAAGTGGGTGTGCATCCAACTTGCTCAGGAAGACCTAGGGCATTTTGAGGAAGCCCATCATTGGAATATACAAGCCAAGTTCTATAATGAAAAATTCCCACTAGTATATGAAAGTGACAACATAGGAGACTCTCTATCATGAAGATCATGGTGCTATTTTGAAGCACAAGTGTGTTAAAAGGATAGTAACTTTGTCCCTTCTCTCTTTTTCTCTCATTTTTTTCTTCTTTTTCTTTTCTTTTTTTAATTGGGCTCCTTTGGCCTCTTTTTTTATTTGGGCTTCTTTGGCCTCTTATTTTTCGTAAAGTCCGGAGACTCATCCCGACTTGTGGGGGAATCATAGTCTCCATCATCCTTTCCTCACCTAGGACAATGCTCTAATAATGAAGATCATCACACTTCTATTTATTTACAACTCAAGAATTACAACTCGATACTTACGACAAAATATGACTATATGTGAATGCCTCCAGCAGTGTACCGGGATATGCAATGAATCAAGAGCGACATGTATGAATGAATTATAAAGGTGGCCTTGCCACAAATACGATGTCAACTACATGATCATGTAAAATCAAAATGACAATGATGGAGCGTGTCATAATAAATGGAACGGTGGAAAGTTGCATGGCAATATATCTCAGAATGGCTATGAAAATGCCATAATAGGTAGGTATGGTGGCTGTTTTGAGGAAGATATGAGGAGGCTTATGTGTTATAGAGTGTATCGTATCATGGGGTTTGATGCACCGGTGAAGTTTGCACCAACTCTCAAGGTGAGAAAGGGCAATGCACGGTACCGTAGAGGCTAGCAAATTGCGGAAGGGTAAGAGTGCGTATAATCCATGGACTCACATTAGTCATAAAGAACTCATATACTTATTGCAAAATTTTATTAGCCCTTGAAGCAAAGTACTACTATGCGTTCTCCTAGGGGAAGGGTTGGTAGGAGTTAACCATCGCGCGATCCCGACCTCCACTCATAAGGAAGGCAATCAAAGAACACCCCATGCTTCAAATTTTTCACACAACATTCACCATACGTGCATGCTACGTGACTTTCCAACTTTAACACAAGTATTTATCAATTTCATAATTACCCAACTAGCATGACTCTAACATTACCACCTTTATATCTCAAAACAATTATCAAGTATCAAATTTCTCATAGTATTCAATGCACTCTATATGAAAGTTTTTATTATACCCAACTTGGATGCCCATCATATTAGGACTAATTTTATAACCAAAGCAAATTACCATGCTATTCTAAAGACTCTCAAAATAATATAAGTGAAGCATGAGAGTTCATCTATTTTTTTCAAAATAAAACCACCGTCGTGCTCTAAAAGATATAAGTGAAGCACTAGAGTAAATGACAAACTACTCCAAAAGATATAAGTGAAGATCAATGAGTAGTTGAATAATTATGCAACTATGTGAAGACACTATAACATTTAGGAATTTCAGATCTTGGTATTTTATTCAAACAGCAAGCAAAACAAAATAAAATAAAATGACGCTCCAAGCAAAACACATATCATGTTGTGAATAAAAATATAGCTCCAAGTAAAGTTACTGATGAATGAAGATGAAAGAGGGGATGCCATCCGGGGCATCCCCAAGCTTAGGATCTTGGTTGTACTTGAATATTACCTTGGGGTGCCTTGGGCATCCCCAAGCTTATGCTCTTGCCACTCCTTATTCCATAGTCCATCGAATCTTTACCCAAAACTTGAAAACTTCACAACACGAAACTCAACAGAAAACTCGTAAGCTCCGTTAGTATAAGAAAATAAATCACCACTTAGGTACTATTGTGAACTCATTCTAAATCCATATTGGTGTAATATCTACTGTATTCCAACTTCTCTATTGTTCATACCCTCCGATACTACTCATAGATTCATCAAAGTAAGCAAACAACACACAGAAAACAGAATATGTCAAAAACAGAACAGTCTGTAGTAATCTGTATCAAACGAATACTTCTGTAACTCCAAAAAATTTGAAATAAATTGTTGGACCTGAGGAATTTGTCTATTAATCATATTAAAAAATAATCAACCCAAAATCACTCTCCAGTAAAAACGGTCAGCTAATCTCGTGAGCGCGAAAGTTTCTGTTTTTTACAGCAAGATCGCATAGACTTCACCCAAGTCTTCCCAAAGGTCCTACTTGGCACAAACACTAATTAAAACATAAAACCACATCAAAACAGAGTCTAGATGAATTATTTATTACTAAACAGGAACAAAAAGCAAAGAACAAAAATAAAAATTTGGTTGCCTCCCAACAAGCGCTAACGTTTAACGCCCCTAGCTGGGCATGATGATTTCAATGATGCTCAAATAAAAGATATGAATTGAAACATAAAGAGAGCATCATGAAGAATATGACTAGCACATTTAAGTCTAACCCATTTCCTATGCATAGGGATTTTGTGAGCAAACAAATTATGGGAACAATAATCAACTAGCATAGGAAGGCAAAACAAGCATAACTATAAACTTTAAGCACATAGAGAGGAAACTTGATATTATTGCAATTCCTACAAGCATATGTTCCTCCCTCACAATAATTTTCAGTAGCATCATGAATGAATTCAACAATATAACCATCACATAAAGCATTCTTTTCATGATCTACAAGCATAGAGATTTTATTACTCTCCACATAAGCAAAATTCTTCTCATCAATAGTAGCGGGAGCAAACTCAACAAAAAAACTATCATGTGAGGCATAATCCAATTGAAAATTAAAATCATATGACAAGTTTCATGGTTATTATTATTCTTTATAGAATACATGTAATCACAATAATCATCATAGAGAGCAACTTTATTCTCATAATCAATTGGAACCTCTTCCAAAATAGTGGATTCATCATTAAATAAAGTCATGACCTGTCCAAATCCACTTTCATCAATATAATCATCATAAATAGGAGGCATGCTTTCATCATAATAAATATTCTCATCAAAACTCGGGGGACTAAAAATATCATCTTCATGAAAAGTAGCATCTTGATATGTCCATTTTGCATCATGCTTTTATATCAATATTTATTGCATTATGGGCTGTTATTACACATTATATCTCAATACTTATGGCTATTCTCTCTTATTTTACAAGGTTTACCATGAAGAGGGGGATGCCGGTTGCTGGAATTCTGGCTGGAAAAGGAGCAAACATTGGAAACCTATTCTGCACAGCTCCAAAAGTCTTGAAACTCCATGAAACAACTTTTTGGAATTAATAAGAATTTCTGAGCAAAAGAAATATGCTAGGGGGCCCACACCCTGTCCAGGAGACAGGGAGGCGCGCCCCCTATCTCCTAGGCCCCATGGTGGGCCTCTAGCGTCCATCTTCTGCTATATCATCACTTTTACCCTGGAAAAATCGTGGGCAAGCTTACGGGATGAAACTCTGCCGCCACGAGGCGGAACCTTGGCGGAACCAATCTAGGGCTCTGGCGGAGCTGTTCTGCTGGGGACACTTCCCTCCGGGAGGGGGAAATCATCACCAACGTCATCACCAACGATCCTCTCATCGGGAGGGGGTCAATCTCCATCAACATCTTCACCAGCACCATCCCCTCTCAAAACCCTAGTTCATATCTTGTATCCAATCTTGTATCAAAACCACAAATTGGTACCTGTGGGTTGCTACTAGTGTTGATTACTCCTTGTAGTTGATGCTAATTGGTTTACTTGGTGGAAGATCATATGTTCAGATCCTTTATGCATATTATTACTCCTCTGATTATGAACATGAATATGCTTTGTGAGTAGTTACGTTTGTTCCTGAGGACATGGGTGAAGTCTTGCTATTAGTAGTCATGTGAATTTGGTATTCGTTCGATATTTTGATGAGATGTATGTTATCTTTTCCTCTAGTGGTGTTATGTGAACGTCGACTACATGACACTTCACCATTATTTGGGCCTAGAGGAAGGCATGGGGAAGTAATAAGTAGATGATGATTTGCTAGAGTGACAGAAGCTTAAACCCTAGTTTATGCGTTGCTTCGTTAGGGGCTGATATGGATCCATATGTTTAATGCTATCGTTAGATTTACCTTAATATTTCTTTTGTAGTTGCGGATGCTTGCAATAGGGGTTAATCATAATTGGATGCTTGTCCAAGTTAGGGCAGTACCCGAGTACCGGTCCACCCACATATCAAATTATCAAAGTACCGAACGTGAATCATATGAACGTGATGAAAACTAGCTTGACGATAAGTCCCAATGTGTCCTCGGGAGCTCCTTTCTCATTATTAGAAATTGTCCAGGCTTATCCTTTGCTACATAAAGGATTGGGCCACCTTGATGCACTTTATTTACTTTATTTAGTTGTTACTCGTTACTATTTATCTTATCACAAAACTATCTATCACCTACAATTTTAGTGCTTGCAGAGAAAACCTTACTGAAAACCGCTTATCATTTCCTTCTGCTCCTCGTTGGGTTTGACACTCTTACTTACCGAAAGGACTACGATAGATCCCCTACACTTGTGGGTCATCAAGACTCTTTTCTAGCGCCGTTGCCGGGGAGTGTAGCGCTTTTGGTGAGTGGAACTTGGTAAGGAAACATTTATATAGTGTGCTGAAATTTTCTGTTACTTGTCACTATGGAAACTAATCCTTTGAGGGGCTTGTTTGGGGTATCTTCACCTCAACCATAAGAGCAAAGAGTTTCTCCTCAACCTACTGAACTTTACGAAAATATTCACTTTGAGATTCCTTCGGGTATGATAGAGAAACTGCTAGCTAATCCATTTTTGCAGGAGAAGGAACATTGCATCCCGATTTACACCCTATCTTTGTGGATGAAGTTTGTGGATTATTTAAGCTTGCAGGTATTCCCGATGATGTTGTCAAAAGGAAGGTCTTCCCTTTATCTTTGAAGGGAGATGCATTGACATGGTATAGGCTATGTGATGACACGAGATCTTGGAATTATAAGTGATTGAAGTTGGAATTTCACCAAAAGTTCTATCCTATGCATCTTGTTAATTATATATATAATTTCTGGCCTCGCGAAGGAGAAAGCATTGCTCAAGATTGGGGGAGGCTTAACTCAATGTTATATTCATGCCCCAATCATGAGCTCTCTCAGGAAATGATTATTCAGAACTTTTATGCTCGTCTTTCTCTTGATAATCGCAACCTGCTCGATACTTCCTGTGCTGGTTATTATATGCTGAAGACTATTGATTTCAAATGGGACTTATTGGAAAGAATTAAACGCAACTCTGAATATTGGGGTTCCAACAATGGTAAGGAGTCAGGTATGACACCTAAGTTTGATTGTGTTAAATCTTTTATGGATACCGATGCTTTCCGTGGATTTAGCTCTAAGTATGGACTTGACTCTGAGATAGTAACTACTTTCTATGAATCTTTTGCTACTCATGTTGATCTCCCTAAAGAGAAGTGGTTTAAATATAATCCTCCTATTAAAGTGAAAGTAGTTGCACCTATTACAGTCGAAGAAAAGACTATCACCTATAGTGATCCTATTGTTCCTACTGCTTATGTTGAAAAACCTCCTTTTCCTGTTAGGATAAAGGATCGTGCTAAAGCTTCGACTATTGTTCATAAGAGTAATACTAGGACTTATACACCTCCTGAGAAAATTAATGTTGAACCTAGTATTGCTATGGTTAAAGATCTCTTGGATGAGGATTTAGATGGGCATGTTATTTCTTTCTGTGGTGAGACTGCTAATATACCAGATACCAAGACAAGTAGACCTGTCATAGGCATGCCTGTTATTTCTGTTAAAATAGGAGATCATTGTTATCATAGCTTATGTGATATGGGTGCTAGTGCTAGTGCAATACCTTATGATCTATATAAAGAAATTATGCACGACATTGCACCCATTGAATTAGAAGACATTGATGTTACTATTAAGCTTGCTAATAGGGATACCACTAAACCTATTGGGATTGTTAGAGATGTTGAAGTTTTGTGTGGGAAGGTTAAATACCCTGCTGATTTTCTTGTTCTTGGTTCCCCACAAGATGATTTTTGTCCCATTATTTTTGGTAACCCTTCTTGAATACAGCTAGTGCTAAGATTAATTGTGAAAATAATATTGTCACTGTTGGCATTGATGGTATGTTTCATGAGTTTAATTTTGCTAAGATTAGTAGACAACCTCGTGATAGGGAACCACCTAGTAAGGATGAGATTATTGGTCTTGCTTCCATTGTTGTTCCTCCAACCGATCCGTTAGAACAATATTTGCTAGACCATGAAAACGATATGTTTATGAAGGAAAGGGAGGAAATAGATGAAGTGTTCCTTAAACAGGAACCTATGCTGAAACATAACCTTCCTGTTGAAATTCTTGGGGATCCCCCTCCACCCAAGGGTGATCCCGTGTTTGAACTCAAACCTTTACCTGATAATCTTAAGTATGCTTATATTGATGAAAAAGAAATATATCATGTTATTATTAGTGCTAACCTTTCTGAGACAGAAGAAGAAAGATTATTGAAAACTCTGAAGAAGCACCGAGCAGCTATTGGATATACTCCGGATGATCTTAAGGGCGTTAGTCCCATGTTATGTCAACACAAAATTACATTGGAGGACAATGCCAAACCAGTTAGAGATCCTCAACGATGACTAAATCCCAAGATGAAGGAAGTGGTAAGAAAGGAGATACTAAAGCTCCTTGAGGAAGGTATTATTTATCCTATTGCTGATAGTGAATGGGTAAGCCCTGTCCAATGTGTTCCAAAAAAGGGAGGTATTACCGTTGTTCCTAATGATAAAGATGAATTGATCCCGCAAAGAATTATTACAGGTTACAGGATGGTAACTGATTTCCGTAAGTTCAATAAAGCTACTAAGAAAGATCATTACCCTTTACCTTTTATTGATCAAATGCTAGAAAGACTATCCAAACACACACATTTCTGCTCTCTAGATGGATATTCTGGCTTCTCTCAAATACCTGTGTCAGCAAAGGATCAATCTAAAACTACTTTTACATGCCCTTTTGGTACTTTTGCTTATAGACATATGCCTTTTGGTTTATGTAATGCACTTGCTACCTTTCAAAGATGCATGATGGCTATATTCTCTGATTTTTGTGAAAAGATTTGTGAGGTATTCATGGATGACTTTTCCATTTATGGATCCTCTTTTGATGATTGTTTGAGCAACCTTGATCGAGTTTTGCAGAGATGCGAAGACACTAGTCTCATCTTGAATTGGGAAAAGTGTCACTTTATGGTTAATGAAGGCATTGTCTTGGGGCACAACATCTCCGAGAGAGGTATTGAAGTTGATAAAGCCAAAGTTGATGCGATTGAAAAGATACCATGTCCTAAGGACATAAATATAAGAAGTTTCCTTGGTCACGCCAGTTTTTATAGGAGGTTCATTAAGGACTTTTCTAAAATCTCTAGGCCTCTGACTAATTTATTTCAAAAAGATATTCCTTTTGTCTTTGATGATGATTGTGTAGAAGCATTTGATACACTTAAGAAAGCTTTGATCACTGCACCTATTGTTCAGCCACCTGGTTGGAATTTACCTTTTGAAATTATATGCGATGCTAGTGATTATGCTGTAGGTGCTGTTCTAGGGCAAAGAGTCGATAAGATATTGAATGTTATCCAGTATGCTAGTAAGACTCTTGATACTGCCCAAAGAAATTATGCTACTACTAAAAAAGAGTTCTTAGCAGTTGTGTTTGCATGTGATAAGTTTAGATCTTATATTGTTGATTCCAAAGTTACTATTCACACTGATCATGCTGCTATTAAATATCTTATGGAAAAGAAAGATGCTAAGCCTAGACTCGGCAGATGGGTTCTCTTGCTCCAAGAATTTGACTTGCATATTATTGATAGAAAGGGAGCTGAGAACCCCGTTGCAGATAAATTGTCTAGGTTAGAGAATGTTCTTGATGACCCACTGCATATTAATGATAGCTTTCCTGATGAACAATTAGCGGTCGTCAATGCTTCTCGTATTGCTCCTTAGCATGCTGATTATGCCAATTACATTGTTGCTAAATATATATCTCCTAGTTTCACATACCAGCAAAAGAAAAAGTTCTTTTATGATTTAAGACATTACTTATGGGATGATCCACACCTTTACAAAGGAGTAGATGGTGTTATTAGACGTTGTGTGCCTGAGCATGAACAGGAACAGATTCTACGTAAGTGTCACTCTGAATCTTATGGAGGACACCACGCTGGAGATAGAACTGTACACAAGGTACTACAGTCTGGTTTTTATTGGCCTACTCTCTTCAAATATGCTCGTAAGTTTGTCTTATCTTGTGATGAATGTCAAAGAATAGGTAACATTAGTAGACGTCAAGAAATGCCTATGAATTACTCTCTTGTTATTGAACCGTTTGATGTTTGGGGCTTTGATTATATGGGACCTTTTCCTGCCTCTAATGGTTATACACATATTTTAGTTGCTGTTGATTACGTTACTAAGTGCGTAGAAGCTATTCCAACTAGTAGTGCTGATCATAACACTTCTATTAAAATGCTTAAAGAAGTTATTTTTCCGAGGTTTGTAGTCCCTGGATAACATAAGACTGATGGTGGTTCACATTTTATTCATGGTGCTTTCCGTAAGATGCTTGCTAAGTATGATGCCAATCATAGAATCGCATCTCCTTATCATCCGCAGTCTAGTGGTCAAGTAGAGTTGAGCAATAGAGAGCTCAAATTAATTTTGCAAAAGACTGTGAATAGATCTAGAAAGAATTGGTCCAATAAACTTGATGATGCATTATGGGCCTATAGAACTGCATACAAAAATCCTATGGGTATGTCTCCATATAAGATGGTTTATGGAAAAGCGTGTCATTTACCTCTTGAACTTGAACATAAGGCATATTGGGCTATTAAAGAGCTCAATTATGACTTCAAACTTGCTGGTGAGAAGAGGTTGTTTGATATTAGCTCACTTGATGAATGGAGAACCCAAGCCTATGAGAATGCCAAGCTTTTCAAAGAAAAAGTCAAACGCTGGCATGATAAGAGGATACAAAAGCGTGAGTTTAACGTAGGAGATTATGTGTTATTATTCAACTCTCGTTTAAGATTTTTTGCAGGAAAACTTCTCTCAAAATGGGAAGGTCCCTACGTTATTGAGGAGGTCTATCGCTCTAGTGCTATAAAAATCAACAACTTCGAAGGCACAAATCCAAGGGTGGTAAACGATCAAAGAATTAAACACTATATCTGAGGTAATCTTATCAATGTTGAAACTAATATTATTGAAACTGTAACCCCCGAGGAATACATAAGGGACACTTTCCAGAATGTTCCAGACTCTGAAAAGGTATAGGTATGTGGTACGGTAAGTAAACCGACTCCAAAACAACTCCAATGGCAATTTTTATCAGTTTTGGATTATTTAAGAACTTTAGGAAGAAAGAAGTAGTCCGAAAGGGACACGAGGCTCCCACGAGAGTGGAGGGCGTGCCCCCCTGTAGGGCGCTCCCCCTTGTCTCGTGGGCACCTCGTGTGCCTCCCGGACTCCGTTTTCTTGCACGTTACGTATTTTGGTCGGTAAAAATTCATTATATATACTCACGAAGGTTTTGACCACTGTATCACGCAAATATCCTCTGTTTTCGTTTCGAGCTGTTCCTGAAGCAGATTTGGAGCAAGATGTCATCCCAAGATTCGGAGGGAGAGAGCTATATGGCTGACTATATCGCAAACCCAAAAGCATATGGAGATGTGGAACATTATGGCTGGACCACGGAGGAAGAAGAAGATTATTATCCAAAGGGGAAGGAGGAGACAAGCTCCGATGAAGAGGACGATCCACTACCTCAACTTTGCGATATGCATGTGGAGTTCAAGAGGTCAAGCCTCCCTAAGGTTCAATCTATCCCACCACGTTTTTTGCAGGACAGCAAGGCGGCATTATGCAAAAAGATAATGAAACTTGAGCTCGAGAATGAGGATCTGAGGGAGGAAAATTTTAGCCTCAGACGCAAGCTAGAGAAGAAAAATGCGACAACTCCACCATCACCACCTCCATCATCTCCGAGGACATAATCACATGGGTATGGGCACTCCCCTTGGCAACTGCCAAGCTTGGGGGAGGTGCCCCGGTATCGTATCACCATCACACTCCTATCTTTACCGTTTTATTTAGTTTGATCCCTTTTAGTAGTATCTTGATCTAGTAGATTGAAGTTTTGATATCAAGTAGTTTGAGTTTTGCTTTGTGATCTCTTTTTGTAATCGAGTCCGTGAGCTATCTATAATAAAGATTAGTGTTGAGTCAAGGGTTTTACTATTTTGCTATGATCTTAAGAAAGTAGAAAGAATAAAAGAGTTCATATTGATCTTATGGATAGTGATAACTACACATATAGAAAGTATGAGGCATAAAAGTTGTTGAGAGTTGATGAACGTAGCCTTGGTCATCATTGCAGTTAATAGGAAGTGATAAGGAAAGAGGGGTTCACATATAAATATATTATCTTGGACACCTTTTATAGTTGGGAGCACTCATTAAGTATGACATGCTAAAAGAGTTGATGTTGGACAAGGAAGACAACGTAATGGTTTATATTTTCCGACATCTCAGTTAAAGTATATTGTCATTGACCTTCCAAACATGTTGAGCTTGCCTTTCCCCCTCATGCTAGCCAAATTCCTTGCACCAAGTAGAGATACTACTTGTGCTTCCAAATACCCTTAAACCCAGTTTTGCCAAGAGAGTCCACCATACCTACCTATGGATTGAGTAAGATCCTTCAAGTAAGTTGTCATCGGTGCAAGCAATAAAAATTGCTATCTAAATATGTATGACTTATTAGTGCAGAGAAAATAAGCTTTGTACGAACTTTTTGTGGAAGTAATAAAAGCGACGGACTGCATAATAAAGGTCCACATACAAGGGGCAATATAAAGTGACATTCTTTTGCATTAAGATTTTGTGCATCAACCCTAAACGCACATGACAACCTCTGCTTCCCTCTGCGAAGGGCCTATCTTTTACTTTATGTTTTTACTTTATACTTGAGTCAAGGTGATCCTCACCTTTCCCTTTTTCATTTTATCCTTTGGCAAGCTCCTCGTGTTTGAAAGATCATGATATATATATCCAATTGGATGTAAGTTAGCATGGGCTATTATTGTTGACATCACCTAAAGGTGAATACGTTGGGAGGCAACACAATAAGCCCCTATCTTTCTCAGTGTCTGGCTGAAACTCCATAACCACAAGTACTACGTGAGTGTTAGCAATTGTAGAAGACTACAAGATAGTTGAGTAGGTGAACTTGCTGAAAAGCTCTATTGTTGACTCTTTCTGATGTTACGATAAATTGCAATTGCTTCAATGACTGAGATTATAGTTTATTAGTTCCCAATGAAATTTTTGAACCATACTTGACATTGTGAATTTATTGTTACTTGAGCATAAGAAATCATATGATGAAATCTATATATGATGCTGTTATAAGAATGATCATGATGCCCTCATGTCCGTATTTTATTTTTATCGACACCTCTATCTCTAAACATGTGGACATATTTTTCGATTTTGGCTTCCGCTTGAGGACAAGCGAGGTCTAAGCTTGGGGGAGTTGATACGTCCATTTTGCATCATGCTTTTATATCGATATTTATTGCACTATGGGATGTTATTACACATTATATCTCAATACTTATTGCCATTCTCTCTTATTTTACGAGGTTTACCATGAAGAGGGGGAGTGCCGGCAGCTGGAATTCTGGCTGGAAAAGGAGCAAACGTTGGAAACCTATTCTGCACAGCTCCAAAAGTCTTGAAACTCCACGAAACAACTTTTTGGAATTAATAAGAATTTCTGAGCAAAAGAAATACGCCAGGAGGCCCACACCCTGTCCAGGAGACAGGGGGCGCGCCCCCTATCTCCTGGGCCCCCTGGTGGGCCTCCGGCGTCCATCTTCTACTATATCATCACTTTTACCCTGGAAAAAATCGTGGACAAGCTTGCGGGAAGAAACTCCGCCGCCACGAGGCGGAACCTTGGCGGAACCAATCTAGGGCTTTGGCGGAGCTGTTCTGCCGGGGACACTTCCCCCCGGGAGGGGGAAATCATCACCAACGTCATCACCAACGATCCTCTCATCGGGAGGGGGTCAATCTCCATCAACATCTTCACCAGCACCATCTCCTCTCAAAACCCTAGTTCATCTCTTGTATCCAACCTTGTATCAAAACCACAAATTGGTACTTGTGGGTTGCTAGTAGTGTTGATTACTCCTTGTAGTTGATGCTAATTGGTTTACTTGGTGGAAGATCATATTGTTCAGATCCTTTATGCATATTATTACACCTCTGATTATGAGCATGAATATGCTTTGTGAGTAGTTACCTTTGTTCCTAAGGACATGGGTGAAGTCCTGCTATTAGTAGTCATGTGAATTTGGTATTCGTTCGACATTTTGATGAAATGTATGTTGTCTTTTCCTCTAGTGGTGTTATGTGAACATCGACTACATGACACTTCACCATTATTTGGGCCTAGAGGAAGGCATGGGGAAGTAATAAGTAGATGATGGGTTGCTAGAGTGACAGAAGCTTAAACCCTAGTTTATGCATTGCTTCGTTAGGGGCTGATATGGATCCATATGTTTAATGCCGTGGTTAGGTTTACTTTAAACTTCTTTTGTAGTTGCGGATGCTTGCAATAGGGGTTAATCATAAGTAGGATGCTTGTCCAAGTTAGGGCAGTACCCGAGTACCGGTCCACCCACATATCAAATTATCAAAGTACCGAACGTGAATCATATGAACGTGATGAAAACTAGCTTGACGATAAGTCCCAATGTGTCCTCGGGAGCTCCTTTCTCATTATTAGAAATTGTCCAGGCTTATCCTTTGCTACATAAAGGATTGGGCCACCTTGCTGCACTTTATTTACTTTATTTACTTGTTACTCGTTACTATTTATCTTATCACAAAACTATCTATCACCTACAATTTCAGTGCTTGCAGAGAAAATCTTACTGAAAACCACTTATCATTTCCTTCTGCTCCTCGTTGGGCTTGACACTCTTATCGAAAGGACCACGATAGATCCCCTACACTTGTGGGTCATCACATCCCCAAGCTTGTTGTTTTGCATATCATTAGCATCATGGATATTCAAGGAATTCATACTAACAACATTGCGATCATGCTCATCATTCAAAGATTTAGTGCCAAACATTCTAATGCATTCTTCCTCTAGCAATTGAGCACAATTATCGGAGTCCTTATTTTCATGAAAGATATTAAAAAGATGAAGCATATGAGGCACCCTCAATTCCATTTTTTTGTAGTTTTCTTTTATAAACTAAACTAGTGATAAAACAAGAAGCTAAAAGACTCGATTGCAAGATCTAAAGATATCCCTTCAAGCACTCACCTCCCCGGAAACGGCGCCAGAAAAGAGCTTGATGTCTACTACGAAACCTTCTCCTTGTAGACATTGTTGGGCCTCCAAGTGCAGAGGTTTGTAGGACAGTAGCAAATTTCCCTCAAGTGGATGAACTAAGGTTTATCAATCTGTGGGAGGCGTAGGTTGAAGATGGTCTGTCTCGAACAACCCTGCAACCAAATAACAATGAGTCTCTTGTGTCCCCAAAACATCCAATACAACGGTAAATTGTATAGGTGCAGCAGTACGGCGAAGAGATGGTGATACAAGTGCAATATGGATGGTAGATATGAGTATTTGTAATCTAAAAATATAAAAACAGCAAGGTAACAAGTGGTAAAAGTGAGCGTAAACGGTATTGCAATTGTAGGAAACAAAGCCTAAGGTTCATACTTTCAGTAGTGGAAGTTCTCAACAATAATAACATACATGGACCATATAACTATCCCTCAACATGCAACAAAGAGTCACTCTATAACATCCCAAATTTTCAATTTGGAATGTTATACATTAGATCATCATTGCATATCATATTTTATTGCATTTTTACTTGATCCTAGAAATTCTATGCAACTCAAGGACCCACGGAGAGAGTTGGGGATTTCTTTATTTTCATATTTGTGTTTTCTCAAATTTTGAAAAAGAGGATCGCTTGTTTTTAATTATTTTCTGTTCGACTATTTCTTTTATAAAATTAAAAGAGAGGGGATAAAATGACTTTCCCAAAATAAAGAAATATTGGAGATTTAATATTAAAATCAAATAAGAATTTTATTCGTAGTTTTATCGCCATTTTATTGGAATTAGGAAAAATATGCGTTTTTCAAAATTGCACTAGAGGCCTAAATAAATGTTCACTCCGCTATATTTTTGGAGGACGGGGAAAATTTATTTCTGGAATTTTGAAGTTTGTTTAGTATTTCTTTTATTTGTTTTTCTGCGTGTGGAATTATTATTTAAAAATAGGCAACCGACTTAGCCGGGCCGTACCCGACCCGGACTCGTCCGGCTGGCCCTCTTAAAAGGACTGCCCGGGACCCTACGAGCCCAGCCGCCCGCCCCGCAAACCCTAGCCGCCACTGCCTCAAACCACGCGCCAGCCGCCGCCGTCGCGAGACACCGCCACTGCCGGACTTCGCCGCCGCCCGCGCCATCCACCGCCCCGCCGCAGGACGCCGTCGCCGCCGCCCGCCGCCTCACCGTCGACCCCGCCGCCCGCCGGACTTCGCCACTGCCGCCGGAACCTCCGCCGGAGCCGCCGCCGTCCCATCTCGAGGTAGTCGCCGCCGCTGGTGGCTTCCGCCGGAAAAACCATTCGCTTTTTTTAGAACCCGCGGTTATTTTAATTTTTTTAGATTGGTTTTTATTTTTTTCGGTTTAGTTATTTAGCGAGCTCATTCGTACGTTCGTTTTAACGAACGAAGTTCACCGGTTAACCGCAGACAGCGAACGTTCATTCGTTAGCCCGTTCGTCAGTTTTTTTCCAGGGATTTTCCGCGATTATTTTTGATCGTGATTTCTGCCCTGATTTTCGTTTTACTTTATCTTTTCGCTCGTTTATCGGAATCAGGTGGTTCAAGCGCCTAGGTCCTCGTCTCGAAGCCCTCTTTCTGTTTAACCAACTTGAACAAGATTTTGCTACTGTAAAATTTGACTTAAGTCTAGATTAGTAAAGGGATCTGGTTTCTTTTGCAGTTTGAGTTTCGTTGCTTCGTTTGTTTTGATTTTTTTGCAAACCGGAGTTCTTAAGTTGAGCTTTCTAGTTAGATATCTTATTTGAATTTTACCCGTGCTTCTAGTGAAGTGCTTATTGTATGCTTGTTTGTTTGCGATAGAGTACCCGGAGTGCGAAGCGTGCTACTACGAGTCTCTATGTTTCACGGATCGTCAGCAAGGCAATTAACACTTTGATCATACCTCTTTACTACCCAGTTTTATTGCATTAGATCAATCCTCAAAAAATTGCATGGTTAGGATCTGTTTAACATGTGGGGTTTGGGAGGTAGATGAGGTAGTACCTATTACCTATTTATTTATCAAACCTTTGGGAGTTACTTCTACGTTGCTTATATTGCTATGCTATGCTTGTAGACGTGGTTTGGTTCGAGTGATACATGACAGATGTGAGAGTTGTTACTTAATGGTTAACTTAAGGTGGCTACTTTAATACATATCTAGGTGGATTGCTTGAAGGCACCCTGGAGTACCCAGTGGTTGTCAGGGCACCTGAAGAATCCAATGTTGTCCTAGGATATCCCGGAGTACCCGTGTGATCATCCTATGGTCCGCCACCCAGGCTCAAAGGGATCATAAGATTATTCATGCTAGAAACTTCCGTGTGCAGCCACAAGCTATTATGGGTAGTATTTTGCAAGACCTCTTTCAGTGGTGGGCTAGCAGATGTAGGGGAAAGTAGGTGTAACTGTCCATCCAGACTAAAGAGTTATTGTTTTAGAAAGACTGTGTCTCGATTCTCCGAACATGGATGTATTCGAATCTTGTGGGAAAAAGTGCGCAAACCTCTGTAGAGTGTACAAACTAATCATGGTTAGTCGTGTCCCCGGTTATGGACATTTTGAGTATCTAGTTCTTGGATTATCATGTTGATCTCATCACTCTTAAATATAATTTGATTTGGGTCTAATGATGATTGCTTAATGGGATTGAGTTGGAGGAACCTTCTCAATGTTTAACAACCACCATGATAGTTAAATAAAATTTATTCCTTTGTTGTAGGGAAAGATTGGCTTTATGCAAAACTGTAACCGTAGAGCTTTCCACCAGCCATATATGCATGTAGTGATAGCAATTATTCTCTTCGTTACTCTCTTGTGTTACATTGCCAGCATATTCCATATGCCGACCCGTTTCGGCTGCAACGTTCATGTTGCAGACTTTTTAGAAGACGAGTATGGTGATATATGTCATTGTGTTTCACTCAGTGATGCCGTTGGAGTTGATGGACTCACTTTATCTTCCAAGCCTTCTGTTGTTATCGATTGTAGATGGCCTTAAGCCATATTTTTGTAATAAGTTATCTTTTGAGACATTCGATGTAATAAGTGTGTGATTGCTACTCTGTTATAGATCCTCGAGTATTGTGCATGTCAGCATTACCGATCCAGGGATGACACTGATGCACAGAGATCAGACTGTTTGAGGTCTGGTCGCTACAAGATGGTATCAGAGCACACACATAATGCAGGACACGACCACTAAGCTAAAGCCCTAGATCACTAATCTCTTCTCATTTCTGACTCCTCTCCCTTTTCTACTCTTTAGGATGGCGGATGCAAGTAACAAGTTCACACAACCGAATGAAGATACACCTTTTGGACGACACTTGAAGGAAGTTACTAGGTATCTAAACATCGGAATACCAAGCTTCACCGGGACCTACATCGCCACTTTACCAGAAGAGGAGCGTTGGATGATTCGAGTTCAAGTTCCCAGAAGGACGTTCATGCTAGTCACTGAGCCCATAGAGTTTTCCTTTGATGCACCAACCTGGAGTCTAGGAAAGAGCATGGCAGCGCACATCACCATGGGATGCATTGGAGAAGTTTACCATAAGGATCTCAAGGATACTATCTACCAGATTTGTGGGCACTGAGATGAACAATTTGAGATGATCAGCACCAGGAAGGATAGATCCATTGCAGCTTTCATCCAGGAGTTAAACCAGCACATTCATCGCTAGGAAAACCAGATGTACGTAGGCATGATAGATCTGAAGAAGGCAACGACCAAGATCACGGAGCTGGAGGAAGAACTCAAGTCTACCACGCGATGGATATGAGGAAGAAATGATGATACTTGTGGACAAGAATGACGATCTGACAAAGAAGCTAGGAGTAATCATGGGAGACCCCGCTCCATGAGGAGAAGACGACAATTCCACTTGCCCGGAGAACTACATCATCATCGATGACACTGACTCAGACCCTGACGATAGTGATGATGACTTTGTTGATGAAGCTGGAGCATATATCATGGAGTCTTCCACTGATCAATTTTTCTAGTCGACCACCATATCAGTAGTAGTATTCCCCCATGTATATATTATAGTCCGAGCACTTTTGTAACGATAGTTAGACCGATTGTATGCCCTTGTTTGAATTGATTGAAGTGATATGATTGTGCTTGTCTCATGTGCATAGGGGTAGTGTTTTCCCTCTAGACCTCATTATCTTCTATTTTCTCACGTTTTGTAAACCCTCAGATGCCTCTGAGACGCGACAATGGATTTGCTTTCCCGTCGGAGCTCACTCAGTTGATCCAACAGCAGAATGCATTGATGCAGATACTAGTCCAGAATCAGAATCAGGGGAACAACAACAACAACAACAACCCACCACCACCTGTTGATCACTTAACCCATTTTCTAAGGCTGAATCCGCCGGTGTTCTCCAGTAGCACCGAGCCGATAGTTGCAGATGATTTGCTCCGCAAGATTGGAAGGGAGTTGACCATTGCAGGATGCATAGATGCGGAGAGAATGCATTTTGCCGCACATCAGCTTGATGGACCCGCGACATCTTGCTGGGAGAATTTCACAGCCATGTATCCCATCGACATTGCCACATGGGACCAGTTTCAGCAGGCTTTTCGTACTGCCCATGTTTCAGCAGGAGCTATGGCCATGAAGAAGCACGATTTTCGCAACTTGCGCCAGGGAGGACGTACAGTGGGCTAGTATGTGGATGATTCAGTAAGTTAGCACATTATGCCCCAGATGACGTTGCTACAGATGCAGCTAAGCAGGAGAAATTTCTGGAAGGACTGAATGATGAGCTGAGCCTGCAGTAGATGGTGGCAACCTTCAACAACTACCAGGAGTTGGTAGATAGAGATCTCATGATTGAAGGGAAGCAGCAGCAGATTGACAACCGCAAGAGGAAGTATGGACAAGGGAAGTACAATTCTGGAGCTCAGCAGAGACCCCGTTTTACCCCGAACTCAGGAGGACCGCTTCAACATAACCATGGAGGTCACAATCACAATGCAAGAAGTTCGCACAATCATAGTGGCCCCAAGAATGGGAATGGTAAAGGAGGGAGCAACGGACAGAACTGTTCCAACCCAGCAACACCCGCCAAGAAGGATCTAAGTCACATTACTTGTTTCAAGTGCGGGAAGAATGGACATTATGTCACGGAATGTTCTGAAGAAAATATGGAAATGGCAATGGAAGCTCTTGGAAGAAGCCCAACCCTTTCAACAGGGGACAAGTGAACCATGTTAACGTGGAGGAGGTTGAAGCCCAGCCAGATGCAGTAATAGGTAAGTTTTTGGTTAAGTCATTTACTGCAATTGTTCTTTTTGATACTGGTGCATCACATTCATACATATCAAGGGGATTTGTGGATAAGTATAAGTTGCCCACCAAAGTTCTGAGAACATCTATGTTAGTAAGCTCGCCAGGAGCGGAACAAATGGCAAGCCAAGGATGTTTTTAGATGCCATTGACCATAGGCAGGCATGTTTTCCTCTCAGACCTGATAATTTTGGAGTCGCAAGGTTTGGATGTGATTTTGGGTATGGATTGGCTACTGATGTATGGAGGAAACATCGATTGCACCAGTAAGTCGATTATGCTCACCACCCCAGAAGGAAGGAGGATCAATTATGTATCCCGGCATGTGCCGAAGAGGACTCAAGTAAATTCCTTATCAGGAGTTGTACATGAGGAAGTACCAGTGGTGAAGGATTTCCCTGATGTATTTCTAGAAGAGTTGCCATGCATGCCATTGGATAGAGACATTGAGTTTTTGATTGAGCTTTTGCCAGGCACATGGCCAATGTCTAAGAGAACGTACAGGATGCCCGCAAAGGATTTGGAGGAAATTAAGAAGTAGATTAAGGAGTTACTAGATAAAGGCTATATTCGCCAAAGTTCGTCACCTTGGGGATCACCAGTGCTTCTAGTGGAGAAGAAGGATGGATCGTTGAGGATGGTTGCTGATTATCGTGGATTGAATGAAGTGACGATCAAGAACAAGTACCCACTGTCGATGATCAATGATCTGTTTGACCAGTTGCAAGGAGCTAAAGTATTTTCCAAGATCGATCTGCGATCAGGATACCACCAGCTGAAGTTTCGAGAGCAGGATATACCTAAGACAACTTTTACCACAAGGTACGGGCTATATGAGTATAAGGTTATGTCATTTGGTCTGACTAACGCTCCTGTCTATTTCATGAACATGATGAACGAAGTGTTTATGAATTTTTTGGATAAGTTCATCATGGTGTTCATTGACGATATATTGGTTTACTCCAAGAATGAGGAGGAGCATAAAGAGCATTTGCGTTTGGTACTTGGGAAGCTCAGAGAACATCAGTTATATGCAAAGTTCAGCAAGTGTGAGTTTTGGTTGAAGGAAGTTGGATTCCTCGGACATGTTATATCCGGAGAAGGAATATCAGTAGACCCCATCATGGTTGTCACGGTGACAAATTGGGAAGCACCCACGTTAGTTGGGGAGATCCGGAGTTTTCTTGGACTCGCATGATACTACAGGAGGTTCATTGAGAATTTATCGAAGATTGCAAAGCCCATGACAGAGTTATTGAAGAAGGACACCAAGTTCAAATGTACTGAGGAATGTGAGGCCAGCTTTCAGGAGTTGAAGAAACGCTTGGTTACAGCTCTAGTGTTGATTCTTCCAGATCAACGCAAGGATTATCAAGTGCATTGTGACGCTTCTCGTCGAGGACTTGGAGCAGTCACTACCAGAAAAAGGCCTGTTAGTGGCGTACCTATTTTTGCCATTAATGGCGCACTATAGGTGCGCCACTATTATCACGCCATTAGTAATTTTTAGTAATGGCGCACATTTGGTGCGCCATTACTATGACGCCATTACTATCACGGATAGTAATGGCGCACCCATAGTGCGCCATTACTATGCCTAGAGGTACGCCATTACTATCTGACTTAGTAATGGCGCACCACATAGAAGTGCGCCATTACTAACAATTTTTCTCAAAAAAAATTAAAAAAAAAAATTTCAAATTTTTTTCAAATTTTTTTTAGAATTTTTTTTTCGTTTTTTTCTTAATATCGAGTCACTATGGCTTAATCTCGGGTCAATATGCTTAATCTCAAGTCAAATCGCACTTCGTGGTCAAACTTCCCGAAAGGTCACCCATCCTCACACTACTGCCCAAGCACGCTTAACTTCTCAGTTCTATCCAACAGCAGCACCAGCTCACTTAACAGGCGCTTGTTGATATATCTAGCATATCAATCCTATTAAACCTTGTTGATGTCTAGGACTTTGTTCATGTTCATGAGTGTGATGAAATTTTGAAAAAATATTTCAAACTTCCTTTCATATTACGTATCATATTTTGAACATTTTTTCCAAAAAAAAAGTTTTGAAACTAATTTTTTTATTACTAGTGGCGCACCTAGCAAATGGTGCGCCACTACTAAGTTTGAATTTTTATTTCGATTTTCCCCCTCTAGATCTTAAAAGCCCCATATCTTTTATTCTGTTAGGTTTTTGGAGATTCTAAAAATCTTCAACGAGGTTCCCCAGGTTGAATTCGGATGTAACTTTTTGAGTAGATGATTTTTTGTATAAAAAACTTTTTAATCTGAGTTCGTATGCAAAAGTTATGCCCATTTTACTAAATTCTAGAGAGATTTTGCAAATAAAGTCAAAATTCATAGTTGTAAATTTTCGCAACAACTAGACCACATATCACATGGGAAACTTATTTTCTTTTATTTTTTGACATTTCTATCATTTTCTTTTATTTTTTTTAAACTGAAAAGGCGGAGCACGGGGGGGGGGTGCATTTCAAAGTTAGTAATGGCGCACCTTCACAAAGTGCGCCATTACTATTTGTATGACTTGGTCAAACCTTGGTCAAAGTTAGTAATGGCGCACTTTGTATAGGTTCGTCATTACTAAGTTTGACATAGTAATGGCGCACCTATGCAAAGTGCGCCATTACTAAGTTTGACCAAGGTTTGACCAAGTCATACACAGAGTAATGGCGCACTATCCCCTGGTGCGCCACTGCTAAAATTTTCTTTTTCAAAACTAGTAATAGCGCACCAGACACCAGGTGCGCCATTAGTAATATGTGAATAATGGCGTACCTGTATCTGTTGCACCACTGCTATATAGCAGTGGCGCACCACATACATGGTGCGCCATTAATGTCCATATTAGCTATAGCCATTTTTCTAGTAGTGAGTGCTTATGCAAGAAGGAAGAGTTGTTTCATATGCCTCCCGACAGCTTAAACCCCATGAATTGAATTATGCTACACACGATATGGAGTTAGCAACCGTAGTGCATGCGTTGAAGACGTGGAGACACTTTCTCATCGGAAACCATTGTGAGGTGTACACGGATCACAAGAGTTTGAAGTATATCCTCACGCAGAAGGAGTTGAATCTCAGGCAGAGGAGATGGTTGGAGCTCATCAAGGATTATGATATGAGATTGCACTATCATCCCGGAAAGGCTAACGTAGTAGCTGATGCGTTGAATCACAAGAGTCATCTCAATACACTCATGACCGAAGAGTTACCCAAGGAGTTAGCAGAGATCTTCGTGAACTAAGTCTGGAGATAGTTCCGAGAGGCTACGTAGCAGCATTGGAGATTCAGTCTACCATGATGGATAAGATCAGAGAAGCCCAGAAGACTGACAAAGAGATTGTTGAGATAAAGGAAAGGATGAGCAAAGGAAAGGCTAAAGGATTTCGTGAAGAAGAGCACGATACCTTATGGTTTGAGGACCGCGTATATGTGCCAAATGATCCAGAGATCAGGAAGTTGATTCTGCAAGAGGCCCATGATTCACCGTATTCGATTCACCCAGGAAATATTAAGATGTATCTGGATTTGAAGGACAATTTTTGGTGGACCGGAATGAAGAAGGATAGTGCGGAGTATGTAGCAGTTTGTGATGTATGTCAGAGAGTTAAGGCAGAGCATCAGAAGACAGTAGGATTGCTATAGCCATTGATGATACCCGATTGGAAGTGGGATAAGCTAGGCATGGATTTTATCACGGGATTGCCCAGGACTCGATCAGGCTATGACTCGATATGGGTTGTAGTCGATCGTTTGAGGAAAGTAGCTCATTTCATCCCAGTGAAGACCACTTACACCAGTGCTAAGTTGGCAAAGATATACATGACCAGGATCGTAGGTATGCATGGAGTTCCGAGGACCATTGTATCAGTTAGAGGAACCCAGTTTACTTCAAAGTTCTGGAATCAGTTGCATGAGACTTTGGGTACCAGGCTAGAGTTCAATACAACCTTTCATCCACAGAAAGATGGACAGACCAAGAGAGTAAATCAGATTCTGGAGGACATGTTGAGAGCTTGTGCACTAGATTATGGATCTAGTTGGGACGACAATTTTCCATATGCAAGTTCTCTTACAACAACAACTATCAAGCCAGTTTGAAGATGGCCCCTTTCGAAGCTTTGTACGGAAGCAGGTGCAGGACACCGTTGTTGCGGGATGAAGTTAGAGACCATCAGTTGTTTGGACCAGGTTTGATTAAAGAGTCTAAAGAGAAGGTTAAGTTGATTCACGGTAGACTCAAGGTAGCCCAGTCCAGGCAGAAGAGCTATGCGGATTCTAAATGCAAGGAGACAGTTTACGAAGTCAGAGACAGAGTTTATCTTCGTGTGTCCCCACTTCGAGGAGTTAAGCGTTTTGGAGTTAAGGGAAAGTTAGAACCACGTTTTGTGGGACCATACAAAGTTTTGGAACGTATGGGAGAAGTTGCTTACAAGTTGGAATTGCCTGAAGGTCAGGAGTGCACAATGTGTTCCACGTTTCCTAGTTGAAGAAGTGCCACGCAGAGATGGCTGATATTCCTATGAGAGATACAGTGCCACAAGAAGAGATCCAGTAGGATAGCGATTTGACCTACAAGGAGAAACCTGTCAAGATTCTCGAGTTTGCCAGCCGAGTCACACGCACCAAGGTTATCAAGTTCTGCAAAGTTCAGTGGAGCCACCATACCGACGATGAAGCCACCTGGAAATGAGAGGAAGATCTACTATGGATCACCCGCACTTATTTTTCTAGCCAACCCGAATCTCGAGGGCGAGATTCATCTTAAGGGGAGGTAGGTTTGTAACATCCCAAATTTTCAATTTGGAATGTTATGCATTAGATCATCATTGCATATCATATTTTATTGCATTTTGGCTTGATCCTAGAAATTCTATGCAACTCAAGGACCCACGGAGAGAATTGGGGATTTCTTTATTTTCATATTTGAGTTTTCTCAAATTTTGAAAAGAGGATCGCTTGATTTTAATTATTTTCTCTTCAAATATTTCTTTTATAGAAATAAAAGAGAGGGGATAAAATGACTTTTCCAAAATAAAGAAATATTGGAGATTTAATATTAAAATCAACTAAGAATTTTATTTGGAGTTTTATCGCCATTTTATATGAATTAGGAAAAATATGTGTTTTTCAAAATTGCATTTAAGGCCCAAATAAATGTTCACTTTGTCCGCTATATTTTTAGAGGACGGCGAAATTTTTTTTCAGGATTTTTGGAGTCTGTTTAGTATTTCTTTTATTTGTTTTTCTATGCGCGGAATTATTATTATTATTATTATTATTTTAAAAGGCAACTGACTTAGCTGGGCCATACCCGACCCGGACTCGTCCGGCCGGCCCTCTTTAAAGGCCCGCCCGAGACCCCGCCAGCCCAGCAGCCCGCCCCGCAAACCCTAGGCGCCGCCGCCTCAAACGCGCGCCAGTCGGCGCCGCCGCCGGACTTCGCCGCTGCCCGCGCCACCCACCGCCCCGCCGCCGGACGCCGTCGCCGCCGCCCACCGCCTCACCATCGACCCCACCGCCCGCCGGACTTCGTCGCCGCCGCCGGAACCTCCACCGGAGCCGCCGTCGTCCCTTCCCGAGGTAGTCGCCGGCGCCGATGAGTTTTGCCGGAAAAACCGTTCGGTTTTTTCTAGAACCCGCGGTTATTTTAATTTTTTTAGATCGTTTTTTTTCGGTTTAGTTATTTAGTGAACGCACGTTCGCAAGTTCGTTTTAACAAAAAAAGTTCACCCGTTAACCGCAGACAGCGAACATTCGTTCGTTAGCCTGTCCGTCAGTTTTTGTTATTCCAGGGATTTTCCACGATTATTTTCGATCGCGATTTCTGCCCTGATTTTCGTTTTAGTTTATCTTTTCGCTTGTTTATCTGAATCAGGCGATTCAAGTGCCTAGGTCCTCGTCTCAAAGCCCTCTTTTTGTTTAACCAACTTGAACAAGATTTTGCTATTGTAAAATTTGACATAAGTCCTGATTAGTAAACGGATCTTGTTTCTTTCGAAGTTTGAGTTTTGTTGCTTCGTTTGTTTTGATTTTTTTTTTGCAAACCGGAGTTCTTAAGTTGAACGTTCTGGTTAGATCTCTTATTTGAGTGCTTATTGTATGCTTGTTTGTTTGCGATAGAGTACCCGTTGTGCGAAGCATGCTACTATGAGTCTCTAGGTTTCACGGACCATCAGCAAGGCAAGTAACACTTTGATCATACCTGTTTACTACCCAGTTTTATTGCATCAGATCAATCCTTGCATGGTTAGGACCTGTTTAACATGTGGGTTTTGGGAGGTAGATGAGGTAGTACCTATTACCTGTTTATTTATCAAACCTTTGGGAGTTACTTCTACGTTGCTTATATTGCTATGCTATGCTTGTAGACGTGGTTTGGTTCGAGTGATACATGACAGATGTGAGAGTTGTTACTTAATGGTTAACTTAAGGTGGTTACTTTAATACACATCTGGGTGGATTGCTTGAAGGCACCCTGGAGTACCCAATAGTTGTCAGGGCACCTGGAGAATCCAGTGTTGTCCTAGGATATCCCGGAGTACCCGTGTGATCATCCTACGGTCCGCCACCGAAGCTCAAAGGGATCATAAGATTATTCATGCTAGAAACTTCCGTGTGCAGCCACAAGCTATTATGGGCTCTAGCGTAGTTGAGTATGTTGCAAGACCTCTTTCAATGGTGGGCTAGCAAATGTAGGGGAAAGTAGGTGTAACTGTCCATCCAGAGTAAAGAGTTATTGTTTCAGAAAGACTGTGTCTCGATTCTCCGAACATGGATGTATTTGAGTCTTGTGGGGAAAAGTGCGCAAACCTTTGCAGAGTGTACAAGCTAATCATGGTTAGCCGTGTCCCCGGTTATGGACGTTTTGAGTATCTAGTTCCTGGATTATCATGTTGATCTCATCACTCTTAAATATAATTTGATTTAGGTCTAATGATGATTGCTTAATTGGGATTGAGTTGGAGGAACCTTCTCAATGTTTAACAACCACCATGATAGTTAAATAAAGTTTATACCTTTGTTGTAGGGAAACATTGGCTTTATGCAAAACTGTAACCATAGAGCTTTCCACCAGCCATATATGCATGTAGTGATAGCAATTATTCTATTCATTACTCTCTTGTGTTACATTGCCAGCATATTTCATGTGCTGACCGGTTTCGGGCTGCAATGTTCATGTTGCAGACTTTTTAGACAACGAGTAAGGTGCCATAGGTTGTTGTCTTTCACTAAGTGATGCCATTGGAGTTGATGGACTCACTTTATCTTCCAAGCCTTCCGCTGTTATCGATTTTAGATGGCGTTAAGCCATATTTTTTGTAATAAGTTCTCTTTTGAGACATTTGATGTAATAACTGTGTGATTGCTACTCTGTTATAAATCCTCGAGTACTGTGCGTGTCAGCATTACCGATCCAGGGATGACACTAAGGCACAGAGATCAGACTGTTTGAGGTCTGGTCCCTACACACTCCAAAGTCACTAATAGCGGGGAACAAATAAAGAGATTATTATAGGGTACGAAACCACCTCAAAGTTATCCTTTCTGATCGATCTATTCAAGAGTCCGTAGTAAAATAACATGAAGCTATTCTTTCTGTTCGATCTATCATAGAGTTCGTACTAGAATAACACCTTAAGACACAAATCAACCAAAACCCTAATGTCTCCTAGATACTCCAATGTCACCTCAAGTATTTGTGGGTACGATTATACGATATGCATCACACAATCTTAGATTCATCTATTCAAACCAACACAAATTACTTTAAAGAGTGCCCCAAAGTTTCTATCGGAGAATCAAGACGAAAACGTGTGTCAGCCCCTATGCATAAGTTCACAAGGTCACTGAACCAGCAAGTTGATCACCAAAACATACATCAAGTAGATCACGTGATATCCCATTGTCACCACATATAAGCACATGCAAGACATACGTCAAGTTTTCTCAAATCCTCAAAGACTCAATTCGATAAGATAACTTCAAAGGGAAAACTCAATCCATTACAAGAGAGTAGAGGGGGAGAACATCATAGGATCCAACTATAATAGCAAAGCTCGCGATACATCAAGATCGTGCCAAATCAAGAACACGAGAGCGAGAGATCATACACATAGCTACTGGTACATACCCTCAGCCCCGAGGGTGAACTACTCCCTCCTTGTCATGGAGAGTGCCGGGATGATGAAGATGGCCATCGGTGAGGGATCCCCCCTCCGGCAGGGTGCCGGAACAGGGTCCCGATTGGTTTTTAGTGGCTACAGAGGCTTGCGGCGGCGGAACTACCAATCTATTGTGCTCCTGAATGTTTTCGGGGTATATGTGTATATATAGGAGGAAGAAAGTAGGTCGGTGGAGCTGTGAGGGGCACACGAGGGTGGGGGCGCACCCAGGGGGGCAGGCGCGCCTCGCTGCCTCATGGCCTCCTCGCTTATTTCTTGACTTCCACTCCAAGTCCTCTGGATCACGTTTGTTCCAAAAATCACTCTCCCGAAGGTTTCATTCCGTTTGGACTCCGTTTGATATTCCTTTTCTATGAAACACTCAAATAGGCAAAAAAATAGCAATTAGGACTGGGCCTCCGGTTAATAGGTTAGTCCCAAAAATAATGTAAAAGTGTATAGTAAAGCCCATTAAACATCCAAAAGAGATAATATAATAGCATGGAACAATCAAAAATTAAAGATACGTTGGAGACGTATCAGTTCCTCATAGGATCCGCTCCAATCATGAAAAAACGTGCATCTAGGGTTCTGCCGTACATCATCTTGGATCAGAGCCAGTTTTTTCATGATCATCTTTGATCAAAGCATGGTTGATCACGAATTTGGAGCCTCCCCTCTTTGTTTTCTAGCCTAATTTTGTTGTTTTCCTCCGCAATTTTGAAAATCCCCACCAAAATTAGGCCCAATTTTTTTTGTGATTTGTTGGTTTGATGATGTTTTGTTGATTTTGATCCATGGATTTGCTTGGTTTCGAGTGGATCTAGCATGTCCCCAAGTTTCACCATCTTTCATGCCTGAAATCTCCTCAATATTGACCCCCAAATCCCCATTTTCCGCCCAAAATCTCTTCCCAAAACTAGGTTCTCGAGTTGAGCCAGACCCACTGGACGACCAACGTTTTCTCGGACGTCCACGCCCCCAGAACCATCAGACGACCGACACTTACCGGATGTCTGACACCCCCGATCTAGAACGAAAGCATCGGATTTCCGGTCTTTTCCGGGCGTCTGTCCCGTGCTGCAGCCATCGGACGTCCGACACCTATAGATTCAGACTTCCACTGAATTTTGTTTCGCTCATAACTAATTCATCTGGACTTCGATTTTGATGTTCTTTAGCTCGTTTTCAAGATATTGACATCACTCATCCCACAAAAATACTACCTCCATCATTTGACACCATAAAATGTTTGGAACTTTGGCATCTTTTCCTAGGGCCTCCACCACATCATCTGCATTGCCATCACCGACTTCTGCAACATAACCCATTTTGTTCCACATAGCATTAGTGGTTGTTTGAGTTGTGGCTTCTGTCTGCTAAGGTGTTTTGACTACTTTGCGAGGATTACTTCTTCATCCACCACTACCATAACTACCACATAACCTTGCCCACCATAACCTTCTGACAACCCAAATTAACCCAATTTTGTTTGAGCTTGTTTGAATTGTGCCTTGTATCTCCTAAGGTGTTTCGGCTACTTAGGGACGACAAATGCAACTTTGACTCGCATAACCCATCATTCCACTTATGCATTACCGAGTACAAACTACCATCGCATTCCATCGCATTCCGCTACCACCATTTGCCATTTGAAATTCGAGATTTTGAGCTTGCGGTTTTTCTATTTCCTAAGGTGTTTCAGCTAATTAGGGACGGTTCGACATCAAGAACACCTCCACTCATCATCGCCACGAGGTCGTCATCGACATTGACCACTTCACCATTTTGACACCATCAATCGTAAGCAAGTGACGGTAACCTTGATGACACCATTGTATATTCCCCTTGCCATTGCATTGTTAACCCCCAGCCCATTTTTGCGTCACTTGCCTATTGAGACTAGCCATTGAGTATTGCCGGTAAAGTTACTTGTGCCATATTAGTGATCACTGGTCTACACCTCGCATTGCATACATACCATATCATATTGGTATTATCATACCATCTCTTGTGTCACAAGATTGTTCACGCATATACACAATTGCTATCTTGGTTTGTGCATTTCGCATAAGTGACCATATCCAAAAAAGGAAAGAATAAGCTTTTAAGCAAAGAAAAAGAGAGCAAAGAAGCTTGTACACAATAGCCATAGCATCATACCACATTTCATATAAGATTGTCATATCCGATAATTTTGGATCATCTTTAGAGGAACATCGGAACATCATACATATATAGCGTACCAAGTGTCGTATCCGCCTATTAAGCAATCGTGCTAGCTTCTCTCTTGAGTTGTGCAACACGAGCGTTTTCTGTGGATTCCACATTTTGTGCTCATCCCTTGGTTGCACGACCCCATTTATCTATTCGTGTGTGTGTTTCCGTGTGCCACATATTGCTATTGGTCTACTTGTTTCACTTGAGAATATGTGAGTCTCTTTCAACATTATTGACTCTTGCTAATATTTAGCATCAAATTTTTGTGCCACTGTCCTCACCGAGCTCCACCATAAGCCTTATTTGTGTAGGTGTGAGAAATTGACGAGATCAGTACCAATTGTGCTATTTCCTTGTTACATCATTGCTGATCATTGATCCATTATCAACATCGGTCAAGGTACATTTGGTATAGTTCTCTCCTTTCTTCCACTCACATTTGCTCGAGTCTTGTGATGGATAGGCAAATCATTTCATCTCCGGTCTTCCATGACAACGATGGCCCGTACAACTACAACAACACAACTCCCCACTTCAGACTACAATGTTGTAATGCAAGGCCTCGAGAACATCGCCACCAACATATGAGAATCTGAAGCAAGGAAAAGCGACTACATCGACAACTTGTTAAACTACCAAAACAAACACATGGAGGAGCTACAACAAGTCGTCCACGGAGACGTTCAAGTCACAAGTCCTCGGAGCACAAAAACATTGCAAGCGCAAGTCGTCCACGTCCACATCTCCGTGGTGATCATCATGATCAACATCGTCATGAGGGGCAAGTAACCTCCAAGATTCATCTGCACGACGATGACGAATGACACCTTTTTCGAGCTCAAGCACGACAACAACACCATGATCATGAAGACGCTCGACATGAGCAAACCTACAAATCCGAACAAGCTCTACTACATGCCAAGGCCAAGCTTCAAGAGCACAATAGAAGACCGCGAGACAAGAACCACCAAGAGGAAGCTACGACTACCACCACTAACACTTCGGCATCTTCGCCAAGTGCTATCAACGCATCTTCGCCTTTGGATGTACGACATCTTCGCCTACTTCCCACGAGTTTTCCTACATGGACATCTTCAACAGAAAGGCGACCACCTACAAGCAAGGGTGACACTTCCATCTTCGGAAGCCCCTCAAGGAAGATGGCCGAGCATGGGAAATTCCCTTCGGTCATGGAGACGAGCTACGATGTGCCACATCATATGGGCCTCCAACAACAAGATCATGACAAGAAGGTCGAGCTAGGACCATCCCCTTCGTCCACGACGACGAGAATGAACCTCTTCAATAACATGAAGATGGTGCCCCAATATGTCCCCTACTCCGAGTCAAGCTACGTGAGCGCACATGAGATTTTATCTTTGGTCTCGGAGGAGAGTGATGATTTGGCACTTCCTAGATCATTCATCTTTGGAGGTGTTATGGATGAGGAGGTTGAGCATGGGACTATCCCTTCAACCAAGGCGGCAATATGAGTTGAGCATGGAGACATTTGCACCTACATCTCTCTGACATCCACAGATGATGAGATGCCCCAATTGCCATGTGAGGAGAGCCAGCACCACATGAGTGACATGAGTGACTCCACCATATATGACATTGCGAGCATTTTTGATGCGGAGCATCCCACGATCATCCCCATGGACGTACCTACATCCCCCTCGACACCACTTGGACCTATGAAAAGAGCTCGAGCAAAGGCTATCAAAGATAAGGTGAACTCGCTCCTCTCCAAACTCCCACCCTCTACTTACGAGACATGGCTACTACCTCATGTGGAGACTCTATGTGTGATCAGGTGCTTGGAGGAGAGCCATGGAGCATCTACATTTAATGGACAAGACGGCGAGGACACCAAGCATGAAGGACAAGAAGAAAAGCTGCCACAGAAGCTACAGGCTCCGTACGACCGGCCCAGCCCGGATGTTCGACCCCTGGAGGTCGCAACAGCCCAATGAAAACAGGCCAGGAAAAGCTACAGCGGCCGGATGTCCGACAACACCCAGGCTCCGGACGACCGAGCCCCTCCGGACGTTCGACACTTCCCCAACAGAACCGAATCTACAGAAATCCGAAGAAGACCGGACGACCGTGCAACCGGCAACAGAACCAAAACTACGGAAGTACAAAGATCTATGGACGTCTACGCCATCCTGAGCCTCTGGACTTCCGGCGCCCATCGGACGTTCAATCCCTGGCTGCATCCAGTTGCGGGCTGAGGCCCATGTACCCCTTCACTTCGCCCCTCTTTTGCACTTAGAGTATGTATGGACCTCCTCCTCCTCCTAGAGAGGGTTAGCATTGATTTAGCTCATTTGTGAGATAGAGCCTCGCTCACCCATCTGGATCTATTCCTTCGCGAGGGACCGACACCTCTTCGGAGAAGATCCTTGTTGGATTCAAGACATCCTCATGGAGAAGAACTGGTTACCCTATGTATCGTCCCTTGTTGGATTTGGATCTTGTACCCTTTTGTGTTTCGAGGATCAAGCACATGTTTGACTTTATTATTCTTGGTTGAGTGTTCTCTCGTATTTTCCCTTGATTCCCTCCTCGTGTTCTTCATGTTCTTCATAGGGATCTGCTCCAAACATGAAAAATCTGCCTCTAGGGTTCTACCCTACATCATCTAGGTATCATGAGCCACGTTGATCATGTTTTTGGAGCCCCTACCCCGTGTTTTCTAGCTTGATTTTGTTGTTTTCGTCCTAAATCCGAAAATCCCCAGCAAAAATAGTCCCAATTTATTTTTTATGATTTGTTGATGTGATGAAGTTTTGTTGGATTTGATCCATGGATTTGTGTTGCCACGTGTGGATATAGCTTTACCTACCCTCTCCACCATTTTCCATCCACAAAATCACGCGGATTTGACCTCTCCACCTTCCTCCACCTCGAAATCGAGTTGTTCACCCCGTGCCCAAATTTGCCCAGGCACCGAACGACCGGGCTCCACCGGACATCCGGCGACCGGATGACCGTGCTCCACCGGACGTCCGTAAAACCCTGACGAAACTGAAAAATTTCAGTTCGGCCTCCACCATTGCTCCACTTTCCACCACCTTTTGCCAACACCTATACCACCATAGCTTCCCACATACACCACCATCGCGTACCCATTCCACACTCCGACAAGTTTTGACACATTTTGGTCTTTGAGATTTTGAGTTGTGGTTCCCATGTCCTATTATGTTTCGGCTATATATGTATGATTCGACATCATCATCACCACCGCTCATCTTCACAAAGGACTCATCATCACAAAGGACGGTAACCTCAACTTGTCTGACAACGCTCACAAGAAAGAGAACGATGCAAGAATGGACGAGATCCATGCCTTGTTGGTGAACCGCCCTCCTTCCACTTCTTCATACTCAAGACGAAGCCTCTCAAGTCTACACTCAGACGACACCTTCTCCGGCTCAAATACACCGACGCCGAACACTCTACGCCAAGCCGCGCGTCAAGACCGTCATGCATCTGGCAATCCTCTACAAGATAATCCTTCACAAGAGCACGTTGACGAGCAAGCACATCGCCCTCAACCAAACCAAGTTCCTTTTGCACTAGCTCAAGAACGACAACTTCAATGTCGCTAAGAGGAAGAACGGGCGCGTCAACATCAAGTTGAACAAGATGCCGAGGCTCAACGTCTTCAAGAACAACAACGTGAAGCACAAGCTCTTGAGGCGCAACGTACCCTTCAAGAATGAAGTCGAGCCATTGCCAAACGCAACCGTGATAGGCGCAATCAAGAGGAAGCACTTCGAGAAGAAATCCAAGAGCGGAACTACCAACCAAGAGTGCAACGTCAAGTTCCTCACCCTCCTCCTCAAGCTCAACAAGCTCCTCCACAACCTCAAGTTCCACAAGAGCAAGATGACTATGGACATCCTACACTCCAAGAGCAACATGAGATTGACTATCCTCCACATCAAGGGCGTCATCATCACCCTCGACAACAACACAATGAAGAGCAACGCTATGGCAAGCTAAAGTTCACCATGCCCAAGTTCAATGGAAGCAATGATCCCGAAGAGTACCTATCATGGGTATTGAAGGTCGACACAATCTTTCGTTTGCACAACTATGAGGAAGAGAAGAAGATCGCTATGGCATCCCTTGAGTTCCAAGAGTATGTGCTCATATGGTGGGAACAAGTCCTTCAGCGCCGAGAAGCAAGA
Source organism: Triticum dicoccoides (assembly GCF_002162155.2). Classification (NCBI taxonomy): domain Eukaryota; kingdom Viridiplantae; phylum Streptophyta; class Magnoliopsida; order Poales; family Poaceae; genus Triticum; species Triticum dicoccoides. The sequence continues at coordinate 266,098,037 of NC_041381.1, read as the reverse complement.
GGTGAACCACCAATCACCACTTGGGCTCAAATGAAAGATGTCATGCGAGCATGTTTTGTGCCCACCTACTACAACCGTGATCTCTTCAAGAAGCTCCAACTACTCAAGCAAGGAACAAAGAGTGTTGAGGAATACTACAAGGAAATGGAGATAGCCATGATACGAGCCAATGTCACGGAAGATGACGAGCAAACTATGGCACATTTCTTGAATGGCCTCAATCATCCCATCAAGGTGAACATAAGAGGAATCACCCCTGAGTTTCACACTTGAGGGGTTGCATGAAAGAGTCGTATCGGAAGTGGTTAAGGCGGAATCACCCTCGATGACCACGACCGAATAGTAACCCAGCACTCGATAGTAACCCTGCAGTGTCGAGCAACTAAGGGAAAAGTGATGTGCGGTGCCGGGGCCTGGTCTTCGATCCCGTTGATCGGGTCTTCGATGATGAGGCAGGGGCAACAAGGACAAGGTGGGAGTCACTGATGGATCACTAACCAACCTATACTAAGCAGTTTAGGATAAGCATGTAAGGTAACAATAAGCAGGTTACAAAAGCAGGCTATGCAATAGAATAGGAGCAAACAATAACAGTAGCAAAATCTAATGCAAGCATGAGAGAATGGAATGGGCGATATCGGGATGATCAAAGGGGGATCTTGCGTGGTTGCTCTGGCAAGGAGGGGTCATCGTCGACATAGTCGATCACAGGGGCAGCATCGGTCTCGGGGTCTACCGGTGAGAAGAGGGGGAAGAAACAGTAAATATAAAGCAAACATAGAATCACAAAGCATAACATGCCAATATGATGTGTCGGGTGTGACCTAACATATGGTTACACGATATAGGTGAAGGGGGAATTCAACTGGGAATGTTTTCCCGGTTCCGGACCTGTGTCAGACAGATGACCGAAGAGGGAATGTTTCATGTTCAGATAGTTAGAGGCATCTGACAGATTAACGGGACACTTATTCGAATTTGTTGGATTTTTCTGAGCAACTTTCATGTAGAAAACATTTTCATCTCAATTACGGTTTATTTTCTATGAATTTTCAAAGTTTTTAACATTTTCTAGAATTAAATAAATTAACAGAAGGGTTTATTACGTCAGCATGACATCACAATGACATCAACAATCAGCACGGTGGCTGACCAGGTCAAACCAGGCCTGTGGGTCCTGTGGGACCCACATGTCAACCTCTGTTAGTCAAACCGTGTATTAAACTAACTAATCTAGGTTAGTTAGCTACTAGACCCCACCTGTCATAGACTAATTAGCTAAACTAATTAGTTTTATTTAGTTAGAGGAAATAAGCGGTGGGGCCCGCACGTTAGTGGCTGGGGCCTGCCCAGTCAGCAGTTGACCGAAGTCAACAGGACAGTCGGGCCACAGGGGCCCACGGGTCAGCGACCGAGGGGGTGGCCCCGGCCGTCCAGGTTAGCGGTGGTGCCGGAGCTAGCTCCGGTGACCAAATCCATGGCAGAGGGCACGGCCGTGCATCGGGATTCGCCGTCCGGCGGCCAAAATGGGCGCGGGCAGGCGTGTTCGAACGAGGAGAGCCCGCCGCGTCGTGTGGTGAGGTCGGTTGGGCTCGCGGCTGGCCGGAACTGCGCCGACGACGAGTGGAGGCGGCGGTGGGGTTCGGGCGTTCGACGCAACAGAGCAGCAGCGTGCTAAAGCGTGAACTAACGGGCGCGGGAGGTGCTACGCAACGCAACAAGCACGTCGGACTCCAGCCTGCAACCAAATGGTCGTCGGAGTCACGCTGACGACGTGCGCGGGCGGCGGCGCGTTCGAGCATCGTGGGAGACGCAGCTAGCGCGCGTGCGAGGACGACCAAAGAGATGAGGGAGGAAGAGAGGCTCACCGAGTGGCTCACATGATGGCTTGTGGAGGTTTAGTAGCTGCAGACTCGGGGCGGTTCGAACGGCGGCGTAGCGGTGGCCGCAGTTGGGGACGAAGATGCGAGTGACGACGGTGGCGCTCCTCGGGTTCGACCCGGTGATGAGGAGGAAGAAGCAGTCCACCGCGGACCTCCTACACACCTCGGAGGGAGGAATGGGCGCCGGTGGCCGCGGTGGAGCGCGGTGCTCGGCGGCGACGGAGCTCGGTGGTGATGGATCTGAAGGGAGAGAGGAGAGGAGGAAACTGGTGGGGAGAGGGAGATGCGGAGCGGGGCAAGTGGTGAGGCGAATGGGAGAGGCGCCCGAGGCGTCGCCCTTATCCTCTCCCTCCGAGGCTGGCGAGGTGGTCGGGTGGCGCCGAGGCGCCTGGTCGGTCGAACAGTGGGAGGTGGGAGACGACAGTGGAAGGGGAGTGGGCCACATGGCCTGTTGGGCTTAGCCCGGGGGTTAGGCCCAGGGGGTCAGGGGCCTTTTCTCTCTCTCTCACCTCCTCTTTTTCTTTAGTTTTCTTTTTATCTTTTTATACTTCTGTTTCAAATAGTTTAGGCCAACTAAACACTTTGCAGAAATGTTGGTTCACCACCAATAATAATTATGCATTATTTGGCACAAGATGAACATTTTAGTTTTCATGTTTGATTAATTTCGAATTTCACTCGGCATTTGAAATGGAATATTGATCAAAATGATTAGCTTGATCTCATGGATTACTGTAGCATCATTACACTGGGGTGTTACAACTCTCCTCCTCTAAAGGAAATTCTTGTCCCGAGAATTAAGAGGTAGAAGGGAAGAGGTCAGGGTATTCAGCATGGAGGTTATCCTCGCATTCCCAAGTGGCTTCATCTTTAGTATGATTCGACCATTGCACCTTGAGGAACTTGGTAACCTTCTAGCGTGTTCGACGTTCAGCTTGTTCAAGAATGCAGATCGGATGCTCCTTGTATGTGAGATCATCTTGAACTTCTATCAATTCCGGATCCACTTCACGTTCCCGATCCTTGAAGCAATGACGAAGTTGCGACACATGGAAGACGTCATGGATGTGAGAGAACTGAGGTGGCAACTCCAGTTGATAAGCCACCAATCCACGATGGGCGAGAATACAGAAGGGACCAATGTAGAGAGGAGCTAGATTTCCCTTGACTCAGAATCGATGAGTGCCTCTCAAAGGACTGACACACACTTAAGCTTGTTCACCAGGTTGATAAGTTGAACCCCAGTGTTTCTGGTCATAGTTGCTCTTCTGGCGGGACTGGGCCACCTTGAGATTATCCGGACAATGCGAACCTACTCTTCAGCTTGTTGAATAATGTCCGGACCAATGAGTGTCCGTTCCCCAGTTTCTGACCAATTCAAAGGGGTTCGACACTTACGTCCATAGAGCACTTCCAAGGGTGCCATCTTGAAGCTGGCTTGATATCTGTTGTTATAGGAGAACTCCGCATAAGGGAGAGATTCTTACCACTTCTTATCGAACGAAATAACACAAGACTGAAGCATGTCTTCAAGAATTTGATTGACTCGCTCGACTTGGCCTTGGGATTGGGTATGATAAGCAGTGCTCCAGGTAATATGAGTTCCCATTGCCTCTTGGAAACTATCCCAGAACTTTGAATTGAATATACTGCCATGGTATGAACTGATCTCCTTCGGAATGCCATGGAGTGACACAATTCGAGAGATATACAAGTTTGCTAATTGACTAGCAGTGATTGCCTCCTTGACTGGCAGAAAGTGAGCAACCTTCGAGAATTGGTCGATGACGACAAAGATAGCATCGTTACCCTTTTGAGACTTGGGAAGGCCAGTGACGACCATCTTCACCAAGTGAGAAATCTTTGGATTTCTCTAAGGCAAGATCCTTTTTCATCAGATCAACATGAGCATCTTTGGCTTGACGGACTTAATTGCTTTCAGAAGAGTTGGTTCCAAGATAAGGTTATTCAGAGAACCCTGTGGAACTAGTTGAAGGTTCAGCTTGCAAAGTTCTTCATAAAGGCGGGGTTGAGCTTTATGAACCATGTGATTATTGCAATAAGACTTGCGACTCATGGCATCGACCATTACATTAGCCTTTCCAGGTGTGTAAGATATATCACAGTTGTAGTCAGCAATAGCTTCTATCCAACGCTGCTGAGGAAGGTTCAGATCTGGCTGAGTAAACAGGTACTCCAGACGCTGATGATCGGTGAAGATCTCACAACGGTTACTGAGAAGGTACTATCGCCATAGCTTCAGTGCAAAGATAACCGCAGCAAGCTCGAGGTCATGAACTGGGTAGTTCTCTTCATGAGGACGCACTTGATGGGAGGCATAAGCAATCACTCTGCGCTCTTGCATTAGGATGCAGCCTAATCCTTGTCGTGAAGTGTCGCAATAGATGACAAAGTCCTTGCGAGAATAAGGGGGAGCAAGCACTGGGGCCGAAGTCAGGTTGTCCTTGAGTGTCTGGAAACTTTCCTGACATTTGTCTGTCCAATCGAACTTAACGCCTTTGTGAAGCAGATTAGTCAGTGGCTTGGCAATCTTGGAGAAGTTCTCGACAAAATGGCGGCAATACCTGGCAAGTCCGAGAAAGCTTCTGACTTGCTTGACAGTCTTCGGAGGAGTCCAGTCAAGAATAGCCTGAACTTGCTCTGGGTTCACGGCAATACCATCCTTGGAGATGACATGCCCAAGGTAAGTGACTTCGGGTAACCAGAATTCGCACTTGGAATACTTGGCATAAAGTTGATGTTCTCGAGCTTCTCTAGAACAAGTCGAAGATGTTCAGCATGTTCTTCTTTATTCTTTGAATATACCAGAATATCATCCAGATAGACTACGATGAACTTGTCGAGGTAATCCATGAATATGTAGTTCATCAGACGAGAGAATGTAGTTGGAGCATTGGTTAAGCCGAAAGACATGACGGTGTACTCATATGAACCATATCGAGTAACAAATGCGGTCTTTGGAATATCCTCTTCACGAACACGGATCTGGTGGTAACCCAACCTGTCACATCCCTAGTTCTGGCATGTCCTATGCCTGCTTCCATCTGAGCATCATGTTTAAATTTTTGAAACCTGAACTGAGGAATTTTGGAAGCCTCAAAAACTTAAATAAAAGAAGGGCAAAAACCCTAAAAATCTCATTCATTGCTCCAAAATGCTCTTCTTAAATGTTTGATAATTTTGGTAAGGGTTCTGGTCCCAACCAAAATATTGAACATTTTTAAGGATTTATTTTTGGGACTTTGAATTTAAATCATTAGCTATTTGAATTTGAATTATATTCATATAATTAGAATATAATTTCAAATACCCCTGAAATATTTTATGAGCTTTTGGAAGAGTCCATATAGCAAAATAAAAATATTCAGAGGAGCTTTTTGGCATTGTTTGAATTATTTTAAATTCAAAACAGTGGCAAAAGATTAAATAAAAATAAAAACAAAACAGAAATAAAAGACAGAGGAGAGAAACCTTACCTGGACTTACCTCTGCAGCCCACCAGGCCCACCTGGCCAGCCCAGCCCATCTCCACCCCCCCCCTGTCGTCTTCCTCCCTGGCAGGAGGATAAACACCGCGACGCCGCCGCGCGCGCCACCTCCTGCTTCCATTGGCCACCTCTTGCTTCCTCCCCGAGCCCTCTAGCGACGCCACGGAGTCGTCCCCGACCGCTATCCCTCCCTCTGCTCGCTCTGGCTCTCTCCCTCTCCCGATTTGGAGCACCACCAAGAGCCACCGGAGGGCGCCGCCGTCGCATCCATAGCCACCGGACACCCCTCGCCCTTCCGATGAGCTCAGGAGCTCCGTCCCGACCCCATGAAGCTCTACCACGACGCATGCGACGCCAGGTGCCCTGTAGCCACGCCATCACCGCCATCTTCATCGCCACGGCCGGAGATCGCCGCCGTAAATTCGCCGTCGCAGAAGCTTCCCCGAGCTCGCCGACCCCTCCGTCCAGTCCACTGTGAGCTCCTCTTCTCTTCCCCTCACTCCGCGCACTTGATTTCGTCCCCTAGCTCCATCTTCCACCACGGCCGAAGCTCGCCGCCGCCGTGCCTCGTCGCCGTCGTGGCCAGAGCCACTGTGGCTCGAAGCCGAGCACACCACCGTGCTCCACGCCTCACCAGGAGCACGTAGCACGCACCAACGCCTCCCCTAGCGCCCTGCATCGCCTAACCTGCCGTTGGCCAAACTCCGGCCGCCGCTGACCTCGTCGCCGCCGTCACTGCAGCCACTGGAGCTCCCACCTGAGTGCACCATCGTGCTCAGAACGTCTCCACGAGCCCGTTGCCTGCCGCAGCTCGCCCTCTCGTGGCCCCTAGTGGTCGCCCGTGTCTCACCCGAGCTCCGGCGGCCGCAACCGAGCTCGCCGCCGTCGACTCCGGCCACCCCAGGCCCGGAGACCACGACCATCCGACGCGCCATCGCGCCAGCTCTCCGTAGAGCCAAAGGGCGCACCGAACGGTGCAGTATAGACGAAATCCGAGCCACCCCGGTGTGTCTCCGCCGCGTTTTGGGTCGTCGCCGGCGAAACTCCGGCGACTGCCGACGTGGCACGCTTAATTAGTGTTAATGGCCCCACTAATTAAACCCACAGCCACTGACAGTGGGCCCCACCCCTGGTCAAACCCCAGTCAGCGCTGGGTTTGACCGGGATTAGCTCCTGTGTCACTGACGTGTGGCCCCCACACGTCAGGTTTGACCTGGGGCGCCCAGTTGACCCTGCTGACATCACAGTGACGTGGGGCTGACGCCATAAATCATTTCTGGATTTATTATTATTTCAGGAATTTCAGAAAATAGCTAAAACTTCAATAAATCATAGAAAATTAACCGTAGCTCCAAATTAAATAATTTATATATGAAAAATTATCAGAAAAATTCAAGGAATCCATCTGTACCATTTTCATGCATGTTTGAACAATGCTTGTCCTCTGTTTTGTACAAAACAAATAAAGGGCATTTAAATAATCATATATGGAGTTGGAGTTTGAATCATGTATTCAAACCAACTTCATTTAAATCATAGCTAAGTGCATTAGCTCAAAACACCAGCATATTGCCATGTCATTATCATGCATCATATTGTTGCATTGCAGTGATTGTGTTTCTTCTTGTTTGTCGGTGGTTGTTCCCTCTCGATAGACGTGGTTTCGATGATGAGATCGATGACACTGATGAAGACTCAATGTTATCTTTAGAAGTGCCAGGCAAGCAAAACCCCCTTGTTCATTCCGATAAAATCCCACTCTCTCGCTCCTGCTCTCTTTTACTGCATTAGGACAACACCGATTCATCTGTTACTTGCTGCGGTAGCTGAACCCCTTTATCCTCTGCATGACCTGTCATTCCACAGTAAATAGATGAAACCCACTAGCATGAGTAGGAGTTGTTTGAGCCCTGATGTGCCTACTCATTCATGCTTGTTTGTCATGCCTGCTACTGCTTAGAGTTGAGTCAGGTCTGATTCATCGAGGATGAATCAGAGGTGTGTGAACATGTCCTACTATGTGTGAGCTAAGTGTGTGAACACGATTTGGTAAAAGGTGTCGGTGAGAGGCCATGTAGGAGTACATGGTGGGTTGTCTCATTGAAGCCGTCCTCAGGAACTGAGTTCTGTGTTTGTGATCCATGATTCAGCTACTACCATACATTGGGCCCTGAAATATGACCCCGCTCGACTTCTTATTCACCCTAGTCCTCTGTCTAGGAGTTGCAAGTAGTTTCTGGTGTTTGTAGCTTACTGGAGGCCCTGGACAGCGCTGACCGTAGGGGTGGGCTGTGATGCGGTAGGTACGTGGCACGGTGTACCGGATGCCCGTTTGGTATCTCGGGAACCCTGTTCACATCGTTTGGGGCTGTGAGCGAAACTCCGGCCGGATCTCCTCATGGATGGAACCCGAATAGGCGATAAACCTGGACTAGAGACTTGAGTGTTTAGGTAGGTCGTGGTCTACACCCACGTCGGCTTTCGCTTGAAGTCTGCCGAGCACATGTCGTGTGCAGACGCTAAGTGGTGGAAACATGTATGAAGAAGTACACCCCTGCAGGGTTAATATCATCTATTCGAATAGCCGTGTCCGCGGTAAAGGACTTCTGGGTTGCTTATATCAGTTCATAGACAAGTGAAAGTGGATACTCTAAAATACGCAAGATAAACGTGAGTGCTATGGATGGCGTTCTCGTAGGGAGCCGGGAGCGGATCCATAGTGGTGTATTGATATGGTGAATATGTGGACTCGTGTGCGTCACCTCAAAAGAGTTACATTGCAGTCGTAGTTCAGGATAGTCACCGAGTCAAAGCTGGCTTGCTGCAGTTAAACCCCACCATCCCTTTGTTGATAATGATGCATATGTAGATAGTTCTGATGTAAGTCTTGCTGGGTACATTTGTACTCACGTTTGCCTATTTTATGTTTTTGCAGAGAGACTTCAGTCTCACTAGTATTTTCCGCGTGGTCTTCGACGTTTAGCTTGTTACCTCAGCTACGATCTTGTGCCTCGGCAGGATTTGGTAGATAGTCAGGCTTCTCAGCCTTTTTCATTTATAGATGTCTGTACTCAGACATGATAGCTTCCGCTTGTGCTTTGTTTTGTATGCTCTGAATGTTGGGTCATAAGACCCATGTTTGTAATATTTCGCTCCTCGGAGCCTATTGATAAATTACTTGAGTCATAGAGTCATGTTGTGATGCCATGTTGTATTTGCACATATCAAGCATATTGTGTGTATGTTATTGAAATGCTTGGTATGTGTGGGATCTGACCATCTAGTTGTTTATCTTTAGTAGCCTCTCTTACGGGGAAATGTCTCCTAATGTTTCACTGAGCCATGGTAGCTTGCTACTGCTCCGGAACACTTAGGCTGGCCGGCATGTGTCCTTCTTCGTTCCTGTGTCTGTCCCTTCGGGGAAATGTCACGCGATGAATACCGGAGTCCTGTTAGCCCGCTACAGCCCGGTTCACCGGAGTCCTGCTAGCCCAGTGCTACAGCCTGGATTCACTCGCTGATGACCGACACGTTCGATGCTGGGTCATGGATGCTTGTCCCTGTAAGTCTGTGCCACTTTGGGTTTACGACTAGCCATGTCAGCCCGGGCTCCTTATCATATGGATGCTAGCGACACTGTCATATACGTGTGCCAAAAGGCGCAAACGGTCCCGGGCAAAGGTAAGGCGACACCCGTGGAAATACCATGTGTGAGGCCGCAAAGTGATATGAGGTGTTACATGCTAGATCGATGTGGCATTGAGTCGGGGTCCTGACAGCGTTGGTATCAGAGCAAAACTGCCTGTAGGATTATCAAGCCAAACTGGTCGAAGTTGAGTCTAGAAATTCTTTAGTTATATAAGGGAATTGATTGTGGGATGGAACGTAAGGCTCTTTTTACTCCTTATACCTCATGGCCTTCTGATCTGAGTCATCATCTTCTCTTCTACGGGGATTAAGAACTAGGCTATCTCTTCTTTCTATCAGGATCACGTGTTACTAATCCGTAGACTTATAGAATTGTTGGAATTAAGCCTCGTTTCAGCTCCTATTACTTCCGTATGTTAATTGTTGATCTTGAAACCTTGATATTGTGTTTCTGGGTGGTTATGCCACCATTTTTGTGAATGTCTCAAACCTTTTTTGAGCATTTACAGCCGTTACGCTGTCCGAGTCATCTCAGGTCTCTAAACAGTCTGATGCACTTGCAAATTCCTTCCTCCCGTTTCAATGTTCCTTTGGGCCAGATTAACCACACTAGTTAGTGAGTTGAGGTACTCTGTTACCTTGACATATATGTTGGAGATATTATTATGACTCTAGGTGTCTCAGGGGATCATCTAGTGGTCTAGCCATGATCTGTGTTCCCAGTGTGATGATTCTGGTTTTTATTCTCGGAAGCATCCCGTGATGCTACTTGGTAGTAGGTATTCTATTTCTGGGTTTTGAACCCGAGATTCACTCTACTTACTTCATGTTGATAGTGTTTGCTAGTTCCTTCAGGATATTAGTAACTTTGCGATAGTCCTCGAGGTCCGTGGTATTTCCTTCTTCCAAATACTATGGACCGCTTATGGCAGATGTTTATTGGATCGAAGATCACAATTAGAGTACTCTTGAGGAGATCTCCATTCATAAATCGTGACTCTGCCAGTCTTACCTCTCTGCATGGGTTATCTGGAAGAAATGTTGATCTCGCTCGACATACTAATCTATGCATCCACAACTCAGAAAATTATATGTTCCTTTGAGTTGTCCCTCCTTAGTTGTCTACTGACCTTCGTCTATCAATTGATAGTCAAGGGTATGCATGCATTCGTTTATCGATGCCTATTACCCTTGTGGTCCGTCAAGCCATTCTGTCCTGAATGACTTGGAGAAACAAACTCCAGTACCTCATCCATATCTAGGATTGGGTCAAAGCAATTGTGCTCCGCAGATCAAAATGCCAGCCCAGCTTTTGATTCTGTTCTACCTTGGAGTATTACCATCTTTATATCGGGATTGTTATGGGAATTGCACACCATCCTATGAACTCCTGATACAGTGATACTCTCTCCATCATTATTCATTTCTCGGTTCCCGTGTTATTATAACCGGAACACCGACAAGTGAATCGTGATGTGTGAAATCAATACTCATAGCAACCTTGTTGCTTGGTAGTTAAATGGACAATATTCTCATTCTTAGCATGTTGGTTATTGAATCACCATTCTAAGATAGCTTGTGCTACCTAGTCCTTATTTCCTGGTGCACTCTTTGATTGATGAGTTAGGATTTTGTCAAGTCCTCGCTCATTTGATCATATCAGCTTGCCCTGAAAGGCAAGATTGTTCTCGAGCTTAGTAACATACCGGTGGTTCGTGACTTTCCAAATATCTTCTTGGAAGCGTTACCGGGTTATTTCCTGACTATTATGTTGGGCTCGTGATCAAGTTGGTTTCTTGTGAATCACCCTTTCTCCAAGAATCTGTGTTGGATATCCCGGAGCTAGTTGGTTAAGCTAGACAACAACTTGGAGAGTTGGAAGATAAAAGCTTGCCTGACTTAGTTCGTTCCAAAGGGATATTCTTGTGTAGTGTGTGTTGAAGAAAGATGATATCTTCATCGATTGGTCCTTGTGATCAGTTGTTGGACCTATTGTCTTATCAATCCTTTGATTTGAGTGTGGGCTATCGTCAAGTCAAATCAGAACCAACGATGTTCGTAATGTTGTCTTACTCGTGGTTGATCCCTCGAGCATACACCATTATATCTTTTGGGTCTGACCAATGCTATCACTTGTTCACTTAACTATGGAATTCCTTTTAAAAGGAAACCCAGATGAATTGTTGTTGTGCCCATTGACAACATTCTTGTCTTCTCCATAATTTTGCTGAACATTAAGCTAGTGTTGGGAAACTTTTGAAAGCATTTGTTCATGCTAGCTCATGAAGCATATGTTCGGATGTAAGAAGTGACTTCCTCTAGTTCATGTGCATTTGATGCAAGTTGCCGCCGTGGACTCGAGAAAGTCAATGTTGTTTCCTCTGGATTCATCGCAAGTCAGTCATGCACACGTGCGAAGTATTCTGTGGTCTGGAGACTTGCAACCTTCATTCCATATGTGTATCCTAGCACACCAAGCCACTGACTGATTTGTTCAAGGAGAAGGAGTATCTTCATAAGAGCTAATCCGGACTTATGAAAGAACTTCGATATCCTCGTTGATGGTTCCCCTCCTGAACTCGGTAGTGTTTTATTATAAGACTGCTATGTGGTCATGCTTGTCTGGGACAGCGTGTTCACATGTGTGTAGCAGAACCAGCTCATGTTTTGGAGCTTACTATCGTAGTTCATTCCCCGAGAATCTCGCAACATCATCTCGTCGATTTGTGTTGCAAACTTTCGTTTTTCTTCCTAGACTCGATGAGTCTGGAATATCCTGACACCAACCAGATCTGAATCTCAGGCAGATATGATGGTTGGAACATTTCCCCAAGAACTATAATATTGGTCTCTCGATAACCGGTAAGGTGGATGTCGTGGCCAACACACCCATCCGGTAGACCTGTTATTATAATATCTTGATTGAGGAAGTTGGCCACCCCCCCCATAAGGATTTCGTAGGATTACCTCCCTAGTTGTTCCTTATGGATTCTTGTACTCCCGAAGTCCGACCTTTACTTGATGTTCTAGATATCAAACCATATCTATGAATGGGTTACACTAGCACATCAAGAAGAACATTAGAAGCGGAGTGCTAAATGTCTCTCGGTCGATCATCCAGATTTTATTTCCTTGGCCTCGCTAAGGTGAAATCTGAGAAAGTGTTATCCTCCTTCGCATCTGCATCGTCCATCGCTATTCATCATGGTAGTATGTTGTGTTGTCAGCACCCTTGACGCGGTTGTTGATAAAACCTTGATGATTGTGGAAATGCTCAAGTTCTTGAGAGCACGCACAGGAGCTACGTGTTACCATCGGCTCTAATTGGGATGCTCTCAGTTCCCTCGGCAATGCTATGACCTTCTCAAACAGTGAATTCACTCTCTATTGTTGGGTTCTTCCCCAGTTACCAGAATCATTTCCAGCATTTGCATTATGTTCCCAGTTTGCACTGCCATTGTGCCATTCTACCATGGGTCTCTTCCATTTCCGGTGATAAGCAAATTCATCCATTACGTTGTCTTCAACAAGGTAATCCACATCATCCAAGTCCGAGTATGCCATTCTACCGACCCCCTCCAAATGATCGCTTGTGATTGCCTTAGGCTGGTATAAAGAGTTTCAATGATCTTTGAATCAAAGGTAATTCTTTTTGCCACTTAAGGGGATATATCTACGAGTCACCTTCCGTAAGGTGCATCATTATGGTATCATGGCAATTCAACTCCTCGCTACGTTGACAACCGATTTCCACCTTAAGTGTGAAGTTGTTGTCTACCTAGTGAACCCTCGTCATCTGTCTCACTCCATTTCTTCAGATCTGTGCTTCGTCTCTCAGCTCAAGAGATGTTGCTATGTCTCATCCCGAGAGTTACTCCTGAGTTGTTCGACCTCCGAGAAGAACAATTCTTTTAGGGTCTTTCCTTTCCTCTCGTTGTCATGTTAGTTGGAGTTCTCAGAGCAAGACTTCGAGAAAATGATGGTGAACAAATCAACGTTCAATTGAAGTGCAACCTGGATCGTGAAGATTGTGTTAGTTGCGTTTTCCCTTCGTCTTACCCTACCCTTGAATCTCGGGTCGAGATTCTTGTTTAGTGGGGGTGAGTTGTCACATCCCTAGTTCTGGCCTGTCCTATGCCTGCTTCCATCTGAGCATCATGTTTAAATTTTTGAAACCTGAACTGAGGAATTTTGGAAGCCTCAAAAACTTAAATAAAAGAAGGGCAAAAACCCTAAAAATCTCATTCATTGCTCCAAAATGCTCTTCTTAAATGTTTGATAATTTTGGTAAGGGTTCTGGTCCCAACCAAAATATTGAACATTTTTAAGGATTTATTTTTGGGACTTTGAATTTAAATCATTAGCTATTTGAATTTGAATTATATTCATATCATTAGAATATAATTTCAAATACCCCTGAAATATTTTATGAGCTTTTGGAAGAGTCCATATAGCAAAATAAAAATATTCAGAGGAGCTTTTTGGCATTGTTTGAATTATTTTAAATTCAAAACAGTGGCAAAAGATTAAATAAAAATAAAAACAAAACAGAAATAAAAGACAGAGGAGAGAAACCTTACCTGGACTTACCTCTGCAGCCCACCAGGCCCACCTGGCCCGCCCAGCCCATCTCCACCCCAGTGCTACAGCCTGTGTCTCGTGTATTGATATGGTGAATATGTGGACTCGTGTGCGTCACCTCAAAAGAGTTACATTGCAGTCGTAGTTCAGGATAGTCACCGAGTCAAAGCTGGCTTGCTGCAGTTAAACCCCACCATCCCTTTGTTGATAATGATGCATATGTAGATAGTTCTGATGTAAGTCTTGCTGGGTACATTTGTACTCACGTTTGCCTATTTTATGTTTTTGCAGAGAGACTTCAGTCTCACTAGTATTTTCCGCGTGGTCTTCGACGTTTAGCTTGTTACCTCAGCTACGATCTTGTGCCTCGGCAGGATTTGGTAGATAGTCAGGCTTCTCAGCCTTTTTCATTTATAGATGTCTGTACTCAGACATGATAGCTTCCGCTTGTGCTTTGTTTTGTATGCTCTGAATGTTGGGTCATAAGACCCATGTTTGTAATATCTCGCTCCTCGGAGCCTATTGATAAATTACTTGAGTCATAGAGTCATGTTGTGATGCCATGTTGTATTTGCACATATCAAGCATATTGTGTGTATGTTATTGAAATGCTTGGTATGTGTGGGATCTGACCATCTAGTTGTTTATCTTTAGTAGCCTCTCTTACGGGGAAATGTCTCCTAATGTTTCACTGAGCCATGGTAGCTTGCTACTGCTCCGGAACACTTAGGCTGGCCGGCATGTGTCCTTCTTCGTTCCTGTGTCTGTCCCTTCGGGGAAATGTCACGCGATGAATACCGGAGTCCTGTTAGCCCGCTACAGCCCGGTTCACCGGAGTCCTGCTAGCCCAGTGCTACAGCCTGGATTCACTCGCTGATGACCGACACGTTCGATGCTGGGTCATGGATGCCTGTCCCTGTAAGTCTGTGCCACTTTGGGTTTACGACTAGCCATGTCAGCCCGGGCTCCTTATCATATGGATGCTAGCGACACTGTCATATACGTGTGCCAAAAGGCGCAAACGGTCCCGGGCAAAGGTAAGGCGACACCCGTGGAAATACCATGCGTGAGGCCGCAAAGTGATATGAGGTGTTACATGCTAGATCGATGTGGCATTGAGTCGGGGTCCTGACACAACCTCAAGTAGAGTTTAGAGAATATCGATGAACCAGCCAGTTGATCATACAGATCATTGATCCGAGGAAGGGGATATTTGTTCTGAATTGTAGCTTGGTTGATAGGACGATAGTCTTGGACCAAACGGTTCGTTCCGTCCTTCTTCTTGACGAAGAGAGAAGTTGGTCCCCAAGCAGAGGAACCTTGACGAATGAAACCCTTGCGAAGAGATTTGTCGATTTCCTCCTTAAGTTCAAGGAGTTCATGAGGTGGCATCTTGTAGGGTTGTTTGGCAATAGGAACGGTGCCTGGTTTCAAGTCGATGGCGAACTCAACAACCGGGCAGGGGCTATTCCTGGAAGTTCTTATGGAAAGACGTCTTGGAAGTCGCGAACGACTAGAATCTTTTCTATTCCCTCAAGAGGTGTTGCGTTCAACGCATTCAGGAGATAGAGTCGAGCTTCAGCATTTTGAACCAGACGAGCATTCTAGCTTACTGTCTCATCTGAAGGGTGGAGAAGGTGAACGACCTTGGTGGCGCAAACGATAGAGGCAGTATGTGCTTTCAACCATTCCATTCCCAGAATGAGGTCAATATTGGAGTACTCCAGCATAATGGGAGAAACAAGGAATTCCAATCCTTCAATCCCAACGGGAACGTCGCGACCAATCATGGTAGTTTGACATCGGCCCACAGGGGTGCGTACCACTATTGGAGTGTTCATGGGCTCGCATCGAATGTCGTGTGCATATGCAAAATTTTCTGACATGAATGAATGTGATGCCCCTGAATCGAATAAAACTGAAGCTGGTACTGAATTAACAAGGAGAGTACCCAACACAGTAGCAGGCTGGTCTTGAGCTTCATTCAGATCAATGTTGTTAGCCTGCCCACGACCATAAGGTCGGGCATTGTTGTTGCGGGGTTGATTGTTACCACGAGCACTAGAAGGCAGAGTCAGCTGATTCTGATTCTGAGGGTAGTTCCTGGAATGGTGACCTAGAAGGCCACACTTGAAACATAGACCATCATTGGGATTGGGAGCAGGAGCATGGGGTGGTACAGCTCGAAGAGGCTGCCTCTCCGGAGGAGGAGGCAGATGAAGTGCAGCATAGGATTGTCTTGGTGCAGGTGTAGTTGGACGATACATGCTGTGGGGAATCCATATCCGACGCTTCTGCACTGACGGGCCCGAAGATGGGCCAATGTCACGGCTACGCCTGAGGGATCCCTGGTGTTCCTAAAGACCAGTCTCAACCTGAATAGCCTTGTTCATCAAGGTGGCGAAGTCGGCAAAGTCATGAACGAGCAGTGCTAGCTTGATATCAGGGTGAAGTCCATCATGAAACTTTTCCTGTCTGTGAGTATCAGTAGCAATGTCTTCTTCGGTGTAATGGGACAAGTCCAAGAATTCCCGCTAATAAGCATCTATAGACTTGTTGCCTTGAGTGAGGTTGCGGAACTCGCGCTTCTTCTTGTCCATGATTCCTCGAGGAATGAAGCGGGCACGGAAAGCAGCTTGAAAATCCGGCCAAGTGATGACCGTTCCAGTAGGTAGGGTACGCCTGTGGCTGTCTCACCATTGAGCAGCGGGACCCTTGAGGAAGAAGGATGCGAAGGTGACATAGCTGGCAGGGGCAACACTAGTAGACTCAATTTCATAAGTGATGTCGCGAAGCCAGTCATCAGCATCAAGGGGCTGAGTTGAGCTGCGGTAGATTGTCGGGTTGAGGCGCATGATGAGTAACTAGGGCTATATGATGGTCCATATTCGGACGAGGAAACTGAGCCATCATTCCTTCCATGAACTGGCAGTTCAGCTCAAACTGTTGCATCATTCCAGCAAGTAATTCTGGCGGTGGTGGATCGTTGCCACCACGGCCATGACCAGCAGGTCTAACCATCCTTCTAACATGTAACAGGGGTAGTTCAGTATTGAGCATTTGCAAAGACAAAGGATCATTCATGATGAAACAGGCATAATGAAAGAGGTGCGATGGATACTACTTAGTAGTCAACACGATAGTGTGTGCACTATTCAAGATGCTATTCTAAGGAGTAACTATGGCTTATCCAACTTTGGGGTGAATGTGGTCACGGTATCCTAATGTTAGAGTTAGTAAATTCGTTTAACCCGAGTAGAAGAGAGTTCAGAGTCCCAGAGTATAGACGAGGAGTAAAACATCCTAATACCACCCAATGGCGACGTGGGCCCGTAAGACACACAACCATGTTAGTAAAAGTTTTTTTGTAGCGACTAGACTCGACTTCGGCCAAGGAGTTGAAAGGGGGCTAACTACAGCTAGTCGGCTCTGATACCAACTTATGACGCCCTCGATTCAATCTACACTAATCATACACGCAAATGTGTACGATCAAGATCATGGACTCACGAGAAGATATCACAACACAACTCTAGACACAAATTAAAAAAATACAAGCTTTATATTACAAGCCAGGGGCCTCGAGGGCTCGGATACATAAGCTCGAATACACAAGAGTCAGTGAAAGCAACAATATCTGAGTACATACATAGGTTAGACAAGTTTGCCTTATGAAGGCAAGCACAAAAGCATCTACGATCGAAAAGGCAAGGCCTCCTGCCTGGGAGCCTCCTAACTACTCCTGGTCATCGACGGTCTTCACGTAGTAGTAGGCACCCTCGTGGTAGTAGCAGTCATCGTCAAAGGTGGCGTCTGGATCCTGGGCTCCGACATCTGGTTGCATCAACCGGAAAGAGGAAGAAAGGGGGGAAAGGGGGAGCAAAGCAACCGTGAGTACTCATCCAAAGTACTCGCAAGCAAGGATCTACACTACATATGCAACATTATCTAAGGCTGTATATGTGGACCGGGATGCAGAAACGCCAGAATAGAGAAAAGGCCTAGTCCTATCGAAGACTAGCATCTTCTGGAAACCACCATCTTGCAGCAAACAGGAGGGAGTAGAGTAGCATAAAGTAAAGTAGTAGTAGTAGTATCAACCTCGGCCAGAGATCCTTTCTCAACTCCCTGCGAGAAAGAAGTCCCAGAGCCGTACTATCCATTTCTCATCACAATCCAATTCTCATCACAAGTATCCAGTTCTAGTTGTATCGATCGGGATACAACTCCAATTGTCTGTTACCGCATGACAGGCTATCGATAGATGTTTTCTTCCCTGCAGGGGTGCACCAACTTACCCACCACACTCGATTAACTCCGGCCGGACACACTTTCCTGGGTCATGCCCGGCCTCGGCCAAACAATACGCCGCAACCCGACATAGGCTTAATAGAGAGGTCAGCATGCCGGACTAAACCTATGTCCCCAAGGGTCATGGGCCATCTTCCCGGGAACTCCTGCATGTTGCATGGGTGGCCGGTGAGCAGACCTAGCTACCTCCTTCAAAAAGGCAAGTGCTTGCGCAGTCCAACCTGGTGCACGCCGTTCAGTCGCTGACGTCCAATAAGCTTCGGCTGATGCATATGACACAAAACACCCATACTATGCCCACGTGATGGTTAGTGCTATCAGGCCAGTGGCCCCTCGGATCAAATATGCAAATCGTAGTGGATTAGGAACGAGCGGTAACAAGCAGAGACTCACGAAAGATGTGACCCCGTTGCCCCGTCTCGAGGACTTGCGGCAAGGGCTAAGAATGCCCGACCAGGCCTCGTAATTATCTCGCGGGCACCTTCCAGGTCAACCCGACTCCACATCACTCGCAATTATGCTCGCACAGGTACCCCTCAGGGTTGACCCGTCTTTAGTAACATGTTTCAGTGTAAAGTAATAGTAATCATAGTAACTGTGTGTCTAAACATCAAGGGGAAAACCCGAGGAATCACCCCCGATGAATTCCACTCGATGTAATCATCAAGGTGAACATAAGAGGAATCACCCCTGAGGTTCACACTTGAGGGGTTGCACGACAGAGTCATATCGGAAGTGGTTAAGGAGGAATCACCCTTGATGACCACGACCGAATAGCTACACTACAGGGTTAACATCAGAAGTGTTGTAGAGGTCTCACCCTTGGCAGTTGATAGTAACCCAGCAGTGTCGAGCAAATACGGGGAAAGTGATGTGCGGTGTTGGGGCCTGGTCTTCGATCTTGTTGATCGGGTCTTTGATGATGAAGCAGGGGCAACAAGGCCAAGGTGAGGGTCACTGATGGATCACTAACCAACCAATACTAAGCAGTTTAGGATAAGTAGGTAAGCTAACAATAAGCAGGTTACAAAAGCAGGCTATGCAACAGAATAGGAGCAAACAATAACAGTAGCAAAATCTAATGCAAGCATGAGAGAATGGAATGGGCGATATCGGGATGATCAAAGGGGGGGGGGGGGCTTGCCTGGTTGCTCTGGCAAGGAGGGGTCATCATCGACATAGTCGATCATAGGGGCAGCATCGGTCTCGGGGTGTACCGGAGAGAAGAGGGGGAAGAAACAGTAAATGTAAAGCAAACATAGCATCACAAAGCATAACGTGGCAATATGATGTGTCGGGTGTGACCTAACGTATGGTTACACGATATAGGTGAAGGGGGAATTCAACCGGGAATGTTTTCCCGGTTCCGGACCTAAGTCAGAAAGATGACCGGAGAGGGAATGTTCCATGTTCAGATAGTTAGAGCCATCTGACAGATGAACGGGCCACGTATTCGGATTCGTTGGATTTTTCGAGCAACTTTCATGTAGAAAACATTTTCATCCGAATTACGATTTATTTTCTATGAATTTTCAAAATTTTAAACATTTTGTAGAATTAAATAAATTAACAGAAGGGTTTATTGCGTCAGCATGATGTCATAGTGACATCAGAAGTCAGCAGGGCGGCTGACCAGGTCAAACCAGGCCCGTGGGTCCTGTGGGACCCTCATGTCAGCCTCTGTTAGTCTAACAGTGTATTAAACTAACTAATCTAGGTTAGTTAGCTACTGGACCCCACCTGTCATAGACTAATTAGCTAAACTAATTAGTTTTATTTATTAAAACATTTTAGTTAGAGAAAATAAGCGGTGGGGCCTGCACGTCAGTGGCTGGGGCCTGCCCAGTCAGCAGTTGACCGAAGTCAACAGGACAGCCGGGCCCCAGGGGCCCACGGGTCAGCGACCGAGGAGGTGGCCCCGGCCGACCAGGTTAGCGGTGGTGCTGGAGCTAGCTCCGGCGACCAAATCCGCGGCGAAGGGCGCGGCCGTGCGTCAGGATTCGCCGTCCGGCGGCCAAAATGGGCTCGGGCGGGCGTGTTCGAACGGGGAGAGCCCACCGCGCCGTGTGGTGAGATCGGTTGGGCTCGCGGCTGGCCGGAACTGCGCCGGCGACGAGTGGAGGCGGTGGTAGGATTCGGGCATTCGACGCAACGGAGCAGCAGTGCGCTAAAGCGTGAACTAACGGGCGCGAGAGGTGCTACGAAACGCATCGAGCATGTTGGACTCCATCCTGCGACCAAATGGTCGTCGGAGTCACGCGGCGACGTGCGCGGGCCGCGGCGCGTTCGGGCGCCGTGGGAGAAGCAGCTAGCGTGCGTGCGAGGACGACAAAAGAGATGAAGGAGGAAGAGAGGCTCACCGAGTGGCTCACACGATGGCCCATGGGGTGTTTAGTAGCTGCAGACTCAGGGCGGTTCGATTGGCGGCGTAGCGGTGGCCGCAGTTGGGGAAGAAGACGCGAGCGACGATGGTGGCGCTCCTCGGGCTCGACCCGGTAACGAGGAGGAAGAAGCAGTCCCCCGTGGACCTCCTAGACACCTCGGAGGGAGGAATGGGCGTCGGTGGCCGCGGTGGAGCACGGTGCTCGGCGGCGACAGAGCTCGGTGGTGATTGATCTGTAGGGAGAGAGGAGAGGAGGAAACTGGTGGGGAGAGGGAGAGGCGGAGCTGGGCAAGTGGTGAGGCGGCTGGGAGAGGCGCCCGAGGCATCGCCCTTATCCTCTCCCGTCGAGGCCGGCGAGGTGGTCGGGTGGGCCGAGGCGCCCGGTCGGTCAAATAGTGGGAGGTGGGAGACGACAGTGGAGGGGAAGTGGGCCACATGGCATGTTGGGCTTAGCCCGGGGGTTAGGCCCGGGGGGTCAGGGGCCTTTTCTCTCTCTCTCACCTCCTCTTTTTCTTTTAGTTTTCTTTTTATCTTTTTAAACTTCTATTTCAAATAGTTTAGGCCAGTTAAACACTTTCTAAAAATGTTGGTTCACCACCAATAATAATTATGCATTATTTGGCACAAGATGAACATTTTAGTTTTCATGTTTGAGCAATTTTGAATTTCACTCAGCATTTGAAATTGAATTCAACTGGAATTTGAAATGGAATATTGATCAAAGTGACTAAGCACTGTTATAGCCAAATGATTAGCTTGATCTCATGGATTACTATAGCATCATTACACTGGGGTGTTACACTAACTAAAGAGTATGAGGCACTGCACTTTCTCTCATTGTAGTAGACTAGAGAATAATGAATTTGGCCAGCGCACACCAGTATTACCTCGGGCGGGCGGAGGGATGTAAGGCCGGAGTTGCTGCACCCTATTCCCTTGTTCGCCGTGGACGCACGAAGGCCTTCAGCCTCAAGCTCTAGTGTCGTGCTCCACATCATCAGTATTGGGGAGGAATGACTTGTACGCTCAAAGCTCTTAGATCCGCTTGAGGAGATCCGCCTGCTACCATTGGTGCACACTTGTAGATCATTGATGACCATACCAATCGCGGCACTGACCGCCTTGTCGACGGCAGACCTGACCGAATGCAAGACGCCGCATCGACCACGCTCCCCACCGACATCATGATGAGCACATCGAGCTCCTGCTGGTGCCGGAGATGAGCCGCCTCGCCTGCTTGTCGGAGCATCTCGTAGATTTCAAGACCCTCTAGATTGAGATTCTCCATGAGTTCCTGTCGTCGGCGCACTGATACGTCTCCGTTGTATCTATGATTTTTTATTGCTTCTTTCCAATATTCTACAACTTTTATGTACTTTTGGAAATTTTTTATACTATTTTTAGGACTAACATATTGATCCAGTGCCTAGTGCCAGTTCCTGTTTTTTGCATGTTCTTTGTTTCGCATGAAATCCATATCAAACGAAGTCCAAACGCGATAAAAACTTATGGAGATTTTTTTGGAACATATGTGATTTTTGAGAAAAAGAATCAACATGAGATGATGCCTAGGGGCCACAAGCCATAGAAGCGCACCCCAGGGGGTAGGGCGCGCCCTGGACCATTGTGGCCACCTCGTAAGGCGGTTGGCGCCCTTCTTCGGCCGCAAGAAAACTAATATGCAGGTAAAAATCATTTTAAAATTTCAGCCCAATCTGAATTACGGATCTCTGAGAATTTAAGAAACGGTGAAAGGCCAGAATCTGGGAACGCAGAAACAGAAGAAAACAGAGAGAGATCCAATCTCGGAGGGGCTCTCGCCCCTCTGCCGCCATGGAGGCCATGGACCAGAAGGGAAACCCTCCTCCCATCTAGGGGGAGGTTAAGGAAGAGTAAGAAGGAGGGGGATCTCTCCCCCTCTTTCCTGGTGGCGTCGGAACGCCGTCGGGGAAATCATCGTGTGACGGCGATCTACACCAACACCTCCGTCAGATTCCCCAACATCTTTATCACGTTCCCCCATCTGTATTCAGCGGTCCACTCTCCTGCAACCCGATGTACCCTCTACTTGAACATGGTGCTCTATGCTTCATATTATTATCCAATGACGTGTTGCCATCCTATGATGTCTGAGTAGATTTTTGTTGTCCTATCGGTGATTGGTGAATTGCTATGACTGGTTTAATTTGCTTGTGGTTATGTTGCTGTTCTTCGGTGCCCATCATATGAGCGCGCGCGTGGATCACACCATAGGGTTAGTTGTATGTTGATAGGACTATGTATTGGAAGGCCAGGGTGATAGCAGCTTCAGCCTAGCATAGAAGTTGATGCATACGGGATTGAAGGGGACCAATATATCTTAATGCTATGGCTGGGTTTTACCTTAATGAACGCTAGTAGTTGCGGATGCTTGCTAATAGTTCCAATCATAAGTGCATAGAATTTCAAGTAAGGGATGACATGCTAGCAGTGGCCTCTCCCACATAAAACTTGCTATCGGTCTAGTAACGTAGTCAATTGCTTAGGGACAATTCCGCAACTCCCACTACCATTTTTCCACACTCGTTATACTAACTCAATTGTTTCTTTATCTAAACAGCCCTAGATTTTATTTAAGTTCTCTTATCTTGCAAACCTATCCTACAACACCTATAAAATTCTTCTAGTTTCATACTTGTTTTAGGTAAAACAAACGTACAGTGTGCATAGAGTTGTATCGTGGTCGATAGAATTTGAGGGAATATTTGTTCTACCTTTAGCTTCTCATTGGGTTCGACACTCTTACTTATTGAGAAAGACCATAACTGATCCCCTGTACTTGTCGGGTCATCGCGTGCCGCCGTGGCTGCCAAGCGTATATCATGAGGATCATCCAGTGTGGGCGGGGAAAAATTCTCCGGCTCTGAGTACAAATTGTTAAGTATGAGCTAGGGATCAGGAATGCAGGTATGGTGACATCTCGAATTCAACTCGCTCGATCTGTTCATCTAGCAGAGGAGGAAAGAAAGAAGGAGAAGATTACAAGCTGACGACCCAGCCGTGTACCAAATCGCTACCTTACACAGAGAACGGTCGCTAGTTAACACACACACCACTCACTTGGGTCGTATCTAGTCGATGGCACGCACGCCCTCTTGTTAGGCAATTGGCCACGCTCTCTGTAAGGCAGTGCAGTGCTAACATTGGCTGGGTAGTTAACGTGAGATTTGTGTAATGCGGTTGAACGTTTTGATTGAAATAGAAGTCCCTGTTCCACTAAAAAATATGTGTTCATGCATGCTATTTTTGCTCAACCCAGGCTACACTCCCTCCGCACCTCTCACCATTTTTGCTCAACCGCATGCATGGCTCCTACAGAACTAGCTACCCAAAAACACGACCCCTTCTTCCACCAGGAAACTTTAGAAATCCCATCAAACTCGCTCACTCGTTGGAGACCTGGAATTGGCGCCGTACGTAGTTGGTGACTCGCAATGGATGCGACGATCGGCGACCCATTGTTGGCGGCATCCGTGGAGCGGGCATTTGAGAAGCAGCCGCTGCCCGGGTTATGGGAGCAGGTGACACCGCGGGCAGTGATCGTCTCGGTGGTTCTCTCAATCGTCTTCGGGTTCGTGATCCTGAAAATCCACATGTCGACCGGCGTGGTACCTGGTATGAACATGGCTGTGAGCGTCCTCAGCTTCGCCTTACTCAAGTGGTTCGTCAGCCTGGTTCGGACATGCGGCCTCCCGACATCACCGTTCACGCGCCAAGAGAACCTATTGGTGCTGACCACCGTCGTTACAGTCATCAACTTGGCCATCACTGGTAAGCATACATAACTTCAATTGCTTCTTCCGTTGCTGAGGTTTGATTCCCTCTCATTCTCAAGATCAGAGTGCCGGGTCATAGTTTTTTTACGGTTTCTTCTAGACCTGACCAATGACTGTTTTCCTAGGTGTTGTCTCTAGTTTTCCTATGGAGTACGTCTTCTCGGATATGAATTTCATATATGGCCCGCGAGGCAAGGCACTAATGTAAAACACTGCCATTTATTCTTTGTCCCTGTTGTTTGTCTCAACCTTGCACAATAACCTCACTACATGCCATCAAAGAAAAAAAACATAATTGCACAACACGCTGAAAATGTCTTAGAACATAGACAGAATTAAGGGTCATTTCTTAGATTCTCTCTATATCTAACTTCAATTTAAGCTGAAAAAACATCTTAATTTATATACAAAGGAAGTATTTAAAAACAAATTTACACTTCCACAAAAACAAATGATCGACACTTTAGCTTTTTTAAAATAAAATCCCAAATTTTATTCAATAGAAATAATGGACACATTTTTTTAGAGAAAAAGCATACGCCCAACTTTATAAATAAAGCCACCATAGAGAGTATGACAGAGCAATACATAACCAAGCACCAGCCAAATAGAGTGTCAGGAAAAGCACACGAGGCATACATGCCAGCATACTTCACGGCATGCAGGCCAGACTAGACGAGAAGAAACTGACACGCATGCCAACAACCTACTACCAAAAGAAGATGATCTACTAAGACTAAGCTTGGTCGTCAGAATTTTGCAGAGAAAGGGAGACAGCCGAAATGAACTTTTGCAATCAGCACATCCAGGGCATCATGATCCACGATTTCAGTCAATAACCTCCACTTATGCATCAACGAGCGAAGTACCAACCGCTATTCAAGGCGGTGTGTACGCCGTTGGAGCAGGTGGCTACGGAGGTTTTTACCCAACATGGATGGCAGCATAATCTCCGGCTCGGTCCACCATTTCTTTTGACATAGGCATAGTGTCGGTCTATGGACTCTACTGTTGCCGAATTGTCGGTCTTTTATCTTTCTGTTTATCAGAGTACTGGTGTTTGGCTGTGTGCATCCTAGTTATGCAGAGGTCGGGTGATACTCTTAATGCTTTGTATCACTTTGATGCTACATTTTGAGATAATAAAAGCGCCCTTTATCGAAAAAACCTCCACTTATGCATAGACAAACACATTTTAAACATGCAATCAGCGAGTTTGTTAGGAAACATATCATCAATGGTAAACTTGTTCCTGGTCGTCCATAGGGACCAGCGCAGACCAGCAAACCCCAACTAGAACAAGTGTTCGTTAATGCCCACAAGGCCAGCAGAAAGCAGGCACAACTCAGCAAATGAAGAGGGATCCCAGGACACCCCCAACCAAGATCGGATGCAACACCAGGCCACCTTCGCCATGATATAACCAAAGAAGATATGATTTGAATCTTCTAGAGTAGGACAAAGCACACATCGGTCCGTGCAAGGCCCATTACGACGTTTACGGGTCTGATCCATTGTAGGGAGAGGTCCCTAATGGCTTGCCACATGAAGATTATTATATTAGGGAGAATCCTAGCCTGCTAGATGGGCTTATACTTAAGAGGTAGAAGTGCCCAAAATCATCCTGCAATACAAGGACTTGACAATAAATTTGCCGAAGGGGAGTGGGGCTAGGTAACAGACTCCTGTACCTCTGAGATCACCGTGATGAAGGCAATGAGACACTGCTAGTCATCCAATTCTGTAGGAGAGAGAGAGAGAGAGAGAGAGAGAGAGAGAGAGAGAGAGAGAGAGAACATTAGAAAGCCAGGTCCCAGTTATTCACCAAGAGCTCTGATATGAAGATCTCCCGGTCCGAGCAGCTAGAGAAAAGGAAAGGAAAAGAAACAACTAAGGAAGACTCACCATAACACCAACCTTGCCAAAACTGAGTGCACCGGCCATTACCCACCACAAACTTGACGTGTCCTTTAAAAACGTCCTTAAATTTCACCAAATCATTCTAGAATTTGATGTAGCCCGAGGCTGAGGCAACATCAGTCTGCCATGAGGAAAAGACTTGGCGTTTAGAAGAGAGAGCCAAAAGCAGCTGTCCCCAATGGTCATAATCTTCCACCACCACTTAATAATAAGACATTTGTTCATCACCAATGTATTCAAGATGCCCAACCCCCCAAGATATTTTTGTCTACACATTAGCTTCCATTTCACCAATCTATATTTGCGCTTATTGTCCGCAGCGTTCTAGTAGAAAGCACCCCTATGCTTGTCGAAACCCTGCCCCTGTAGAAAGCACACCTCATGGAAGATTATGACCATTGCTCCCATCAGATAGATTGTAAAAGCCCATGGTGAACATAGGGAGAGAGGAAAGACATGCGTTAATGGGGCAAACCTTGCCCCCGTTGGTGTTGTACCTGCCCCGCCAAGGCATGAGAGGTTCCCATCCTTGGTCACCAAAGGAGCAAACTCCTTGGCACACAACCTGGCGGCAAAATGGCCATGCCCAGATATCTAAAGGGGAAGTACC
This sequence comes from Triticum dicoccoides, assembly GCF_002162155.2. Taxonomy (NCBI): domain Eukaryota; kingdom Viridiplantae; phylum Streptophyta; class Magnoliopsida; order Poales; family Poaceae; genus Triticum; species Triticum dicoccoides. The sequence goes on along the minus strand of NC_041381.1, from coordinate 266,071,377 downwards.
CCAAGGAGCAATTCAGCAGTTGGGAAACCCTAATAGCTTTCTCCTCAAAAAGACGCATGGTGATAACCTCGCTCTTAGAGAAGTTGATCTTAAGCCCCAAGAGGGCCTCAAAGCAGATAAGTAGAAAATTGAAATGTGCAATGCAAGAGTCGTTCAACTCCACCATAATGAGCATATCATCTGCACACTGGAGATGAGAGACCCCTTCCGGAATGAGGTGAGAAACTACCAGAGATATGTGACCAGCTCCAACAACCCATGAGAGTATGCAGGAAAGAGCTTCGGCGGTAAAATTGAACAATAGGGGGGAGATGGGATCCCCTTGTCATATGCCCCTACCACTGCAAAAAAAATTGCGGGTCTGTCCATTGACACACATAATAGTGTAGCTCACAGAAACAAGCTGCATTCTAATCCACATAGGCACTATCAAAAACTTTTTCTAGTAGAACCTGGCGTAAGAAATCTCAACTAACCGAGTCATATGCCTTCTTATATTCAAGCTTTAGAATGACCGTCTTAGAATTCCTCACCCTAAGGTCATGGACAATCTCATCAAGACTAAGAATCCCATCTAAAATAAACCCGCACTTCACAAAAGCCGATTGGTATGGACTAAGCACCCGGTGGTCCACAGGGAAGAGATCAGTAGCAAACTCCTTAGCGTGGAACTTAGCAAAATTATTCATCAGAGCAATATCACGGAATTGAGAGATCAGATCAGCCCCTTTAACTTTAGGAATGAGGAAGATGACCGCATAGCTGAACCGCTAGATGTCCATTGTCCCCAAACAAAACCCCTGTATAACCACACACACCAATTGACGTAAGACGGGCTAAAATTTTCTAAAGAAAGGGATAGAGAAGCCATGAGGGCCCGAGGCCTAATTAACATTAGTAGACTTACTGACACATTCAATCTCCACCTCGGAGAGAGGCAACATAAGGGCCTCATTTTCCTCACTAGACACCCTCCACCACTGCGACCAAAAAGAAAAGGAGATGACAAACCTGGACGCAGGTTTAGCAGCGAGCACAGATGCAAAAAATTGTAGACGCTAACATAGGATGTTGGTCGGCAATCATAACACCATCCACAACCAAATTATCAATAGAGCATCGACGTCTCCTGCCATTAGCATTAGCAAAAAAATAGGCCATCAGAGAGTCCCTCTTTAGAGTCTAATTCGAAGTTCCCCTCTGACACCAATAGACCTTCGCTTGGCAGTGTAACTGCATCACCAAGTCTTCCAATCTATATCTTAGCTGCCACTCATCCCATGAGAGACCAGGTCCATCAGCCACCAAATCCACAACCAAAATCTGATCCAATAAATCAGATTTCTGCCTTCGGGCCTCAGCAGCTCTATTATGGCCCCAACCCGTCAAAAACTTCCTAAGGCTATATGAAAAGAAATGCCAATCGTTTCTAGGGACAGAGGAGCTCTTTCTTGCGGTTAACAGATAAGTAATCTTGTCAGAAATCATAAGGTGTAAACCCTTAAAAATCAGCCTGGACGCATGAACTGGAAACGAGAAGAAAAGGCGGGAAAAAATCCCAACATCTAACAAAAGAAGGAAATAATCTGAGCCAACATACGATTTGGGAACCAAGGAAGCACGAGGAATAAGGGAATCCCAACCACGACACACAAACACACGATATAGGACCGATCTGACAGGTAAGCGCTGACGATTAGACCAAGTCAAGCTAGCGCCCACCCGCGGGGTCTCATGAAGAGCACAATCATGGATAAACTCATTAAATGAATCAGTATGAGGCCATAAGAAATTATTGTTGCTCTTATCAGCAGGTGACCTCACGAGATTAAAGTCGTCTCCAATGAAGAGCGGAAGGGAATAGGACTCATATCTTAGTGGAAAGCTCATTAGGAAATACAGAAGAAATCGTGTGATTAGCTAGACCGTAAACCACAAGCACCTCCCAAAGCATGTTAAACTTCTTATGCATCAGCACCATGGTAGCCGAAAAAAATCCATGATCAAAAGCCACAAAATCAAAAACATCATGTTTTGCCCCAATAAGGATACCACCCGAATGCCCGGAAGTAGGAAACAATTTCCAATAAAACCAGTCAGCCCTAGCGATGGAAGATAATTCATTGTTAGAAAATGAAGCTTTTAAAATTTCGATTAGGCATACCAAATCCACCTTATCACCCTGACCAAATTACGAATCTAATCTCGGTGCCCCCTAGCACCAAAACCCCTAATATTGAAGAATAGAGACCTCATTTTAAAGAAAGAATCTTAATGCGAATACTTGGCCTGCACGGGGCATCACATGATTTTGGACGCTTGACATGCACCCGTTTGGCAGGAGCCGGAGAAGGATGGCCCTTACCATCCTCCAACGGGCCTACACCCTACAAGGAGAGAGATGGCCGCTTCCCAGCCGCCATCTCCTTTGCTTTGGAAATAGCATCTTGGACAACTTCATTAGCACGCAGCAAAGACGGGAGGGTGCAGGGAGACCCAACATGAGGACCAAAAGAAACCCCAACATCCGCTAACACACTAACCAAATGACTATCAGGTAAAGGTGGAAGAACGAAGCGAACAGGAGAGTGCAAGGAGGGGCATGCAGTACCTGGGTGAGGAAGATCCTTGGCAGCCGCTAGCGTAGCCGCATGTGTAGCCACCGGCTCCCTACTATCCTTGACCTTGCAGCCCTTGCATGCAATGGAGATAAGAGACTAGAGAGGAATCAAACACACCGCCAGCAAATATGCCGCACCAGCATAAGCAGACCCCGTTGTCGTGCCCAAGTATTCATCAAGCCAACTGCAGAGACTAGCCATCAACTGCTTGGAGCCAGATGAGGCCCTACTCTTGGCCGAAAACTTCTTAACCGAACATTTCTTCTTCTTGCTCATGGGCACCACAGTGGCCGGGGTAGGAGATGGGGAACATCCACAATACCAGATATGGAACGGGAGCTAGGGCCAGTCGGCGCATTGGAGCAGACATCAGAGAAAGGGGTGCCCAAACTCTTTTCAGTTGGAGCCAGTGGGATGAGAGGGTTACAATTTAATTCGGAGGTTCCTCAAGCCAATCAAAAGTCAAAGAAAATCTAGCTAACCTAACCAGTTCATGTGCTACCTTATTAGCTTCTGCATTACAATGTTTGAACCTAGGCATAGGAAAATCACACAAAAAATGCTAATAGTTGTCGAAAATAGCCACCGCCGCGCCTGTAGAATATCCTCTGCTCTTCATGGTGTTGATGACCTTTAGGTTGTCTGAGTTAATGAGAAGATGATTACACCCTACCCTTCGCGCAAGAGAAAACCCAAATCTGATTGCCAAACCTTCATCTCTCATACATCTGCGCATCAGTCTATCTTCCCATTCACCCTTGCAATGAACTTTCCTTTATCATCCCTGAGGACTGCCCCAACTATACCCCTAAGTTGATCATGATCAAATGATGCATCAACATTGAGTTTTACAGAAAACCCCAGGGGACGACTCCAACCCCCCTTTTTTTATTGCCACCCTTGGAAAGGAATCAATATTGACACTTAAGCTTGTTCACGCATAGAAGGGTGGCCTAGAATGCTAATTTCTTATCATGGTCGTAAATTACAAGAAAAACACACATGATTGACAGACTGAAAAAATAAAATGACTTGTTGAAAGAACATATTCTTGAACCAAAAAAAGACTTATATTATTCTAAATAGTCCCACATACCAACACCAACTAGAGAAGGTCATATGTATGGATACTGATGTAGTTGTGCAGGTCATTGAAGTGAAAACTAAAAAGCAAGCGGCACATCCATTGTGAGATATTATTCATACTTTGAGACTTGATACTATCTAATAAATGCTTGTGTGCATTGCTTGATGCACAGGCTAAGTAATCATCCTTTTTTGGAAAAAATAAAACCTCCATGGCATATCAAGATAACTTTTTGGCGCAGCCTCTTCTAGCCAGCCTTGGAAGTAAAGGTGACCATCGTGTGTACTCCTATCTTATGGTTTTGTGGAGCCTCCACCCATCTCCAATGCAGAAAAATGACAAAGACAAAGAAAAAAACTAAGTTTGTTATGAGAATAAAACTGTTTTGGATTATTCAAATTTCATATGTTAAAAATATAACCTCAGGTCAAACTTCTATAAATTACAAACGTAGTGGACAACAAAGCTTCTGAACTAGTGTAAATAGTTGGGGTATTCAATGGACCGGTATGCTTCGTTTATGGTCATCTCTACAATGTGTGGAGAATTAGGACCTATTTATGGAGGTGTTTACACGCTTGGAGAACACGGGGAGGGATACTTTTACCCGACATGGATGGTGGCATGATCTTAGGATTGGCCCTCCCATCGAGTAGACGTCATACAGTCTGAATACTTGTATTTTGTCTTCTACTTTTTGAGAGTGGATTAGGTTTGAGTGTGTGCATCTTAGTTATGCAGAGGTCGGGTGTAATACTTAAACCTTTTAGGTAATAAAGCGCCCGTATAGGGAAAAGGTATTCTATGTACATGAGCAACTACCGGAAATGATGCACGGAGTGCACACCAACACATCAGCAGTGATAAAAATTGTGTAATGCAGCAATATAGGTGACAGGCGCAACATAAATAAAAGAATTGTTTCAGAGAATGAGGCATGTTCATTATGCAAAGATTCACGATTCCGCCTTCTTTATGTTTTTCTTCAGGAAGACCCTCCCATCTTCCTCCTTTAACAGTCCCGGTATTAGGTGCACCAACACATGAACTTCCAAATCTTAAAGATACAAATAGACAGTCATCCAATAATAGAGATACAAAGAAGCTGCCAATACCATGGAAAATTGTTCATCGTTGTCATGGGGGAACCATGGCCACCTATGGGGCTGCGAGCCCCTTTCTGGTTTAGCGGGGGGATGTCACATTGTACAAAGAGCGAAGGAACGTGAGGCAGCATGGCAGAGACCGCATGGGCAGTTTTTACCCATGTTCGGGCCACCGCGAGGTGTAAAACCCTACTCCTGCTTTGGTTGACTGATGGTGGAAAACAGAATGCTCTTGCCCGGCAGGGTTGCTTTGGGACGAGAATGGCTACGCGTGTATGAGTGTACAACGGTCCAACCCCTTTTTATGGTTGCCATGGGCCTCCTTTTATAGATCAAGGGGTCACCACAATGGCAAATCAGACATTACACACTAATTAGATAGCGAACAGTGATATCATACCTAACTCTGCAGGCAGACAAAGCGCATTAAATGCGCCACTTAATGTCACATCACAGCTTGCCTAGCAGGCCTTTCCAGGTTGATTCGCCAGCTTGTCGCCTTCTTGCTTGACACGTCGCAGGACGGGTGTCGCTTGTAGGTATTTTCTGTAGAAAGTGGTTGCCATGTGGCATATAGCAGCCACTTAGTCACCTTAGAGCTTGACACCGCACTAATCGACGATGTACGTCATGGTGATGTGGTGCAGTGGAGCAGCTTGTATCCGTTGGTCCTGGCAGGCCTGCTGGAACGATCCGGGGAAGGCTTAGTTCTGGCGATAACCTTGCCTTCGCCAGGTTCGCCTGCCTGGCAGGGGAGGATTCTCCCTTAGCAGTATCTTGCCCCTCCGGCTAGTCTTCGTCATCTTGATATGTGCTTGGGTCCCTCAAAGGGATCGATCCTTCTTGCTCGAGTTGATCATGGTGTTGTGAACTTGCCCTCGTGCCTGTGCATAGTCCGGGCAACGGACCCAGGGTCTATTGTACCGACAGAAGCCCCCGAGCCTGGCATGATCGCGCCGCTAGGCGTCGTCAGGGTTGGCCCTAATAAGTGCACAAGCAGGAGTGCTGAGGCAGCTTCGCCTCTTGAGATCATCTTTTCTTCTTCATTATCTTGAGTCTCGGCCGGTTTCCGGTTCTTCTACACGTCGTGCTGAATGTCACAAAGAAAACCAGATCATGGCTTGTGGACTGCCCACGCCCCACGATGACGGGGCGGAAATGGCCATTCCACTTTCCCTTTGCCCTTCGGGGTGTCCGCCATGTGTCCCGCAGGAAATGGGTGCCATGGCAGAAGACTGGGCGCCACTGATTCACAGAGAAGGTTGGCTCCAATTCCCTAGGCCGTTGCAGGCGCAGGGGAGCCGTATTCGAGGAGCGGGGCGGTTGCCTTCTGGAAGAAAGGCCAACTCCATGGCCTCGCTCCGCTATAAAAGGAGATATGAGCGATGGTTTAATTCACACACCTTGCATCTTCCTTTCCTCAAATTCTTCTTTGTTTGCCATGACGAGAGGGCGAGGGCACGATGTCAACTAGCGATGACGACGAGAGCCTCTGCTCGTCAGCGTCTTCCTCGTCCTTCTGAGAGTGTGGGGGTGGAACCCTCTATGAGAGGAGGAGGGAGGGGACGAGGTCGATGTCATCAGGGCACCCTGGGAGGAGGAGGATGAGGTGGCGCCCAGATCGCGCCCCCGCCAGACGCCCCTCCTCCATTGGAAGGCCATCTCGGAGACCAGCCTTTGGAGTTCGTCATCAGGCTGTACAAGAACCCGCACGGCCGCCTCCGTCTTTCCACTCCCTTTGCAAGGGTGATGGAACTCGAGCAACCGCGTGCATTGGAGCTGCACATGAGGGGCTGTGGTAACGACAGCATTCGTGTTGACGTAGACTTCCCCTCCCCTCACAATATGTACTTTCACCAAGGCTGGAAGACCTTTACCCACGCCCACAGCTCATCGGAAGGGCATGTCCTCCATTTTATGTTAATGGAGGACGGCTTCCTCTCCGTCAAGGTGTTTGGGAGATCGGGTGCTCGCTTAGGGTGTGGCACGGAGAGCTTGACTGATGATGAAATCTCCTCCTCGAGCGACAGTGACGAGGACGACTGTGATGGGAATGACGATGTTGGCGACGACAACTCTGACTTCAGCTAACCACCGCCCGCACCATCTTCATCATGGGGCAGCGCCATCATCCGCACTTGCGTTTTCTCCACGGCAAGGTGATTGCCGGGAACATGGATGCAGAGGTGGTGATGGTGTTTCCTGGCTTCTTCCAGCTGGACCCCAGCAGGCTTCCTCTCGGGCTGCAGCTCCATTAGCCCTGCCACATCCTGCTGGCCCTGGTGGCGGTGGTTGGGAGGTCATCTCCGCCATGCTCTTCATCGTCGCTTTCATCGGTGTTCTCCCTTCCCCGTTGAGCTAGCTCTCTTGGACACTGATAGAGTTGGACTGAGCCCCTGCCCAGGCGCTCCCTTTGCCCTCTTTTCCTTCACCTGCCGTGCCTGATGGGAGAGGGACAAGAAAGGGCATTATGGGGCACTTATCTTTTTTCAATCTTAAACCTTTAGGCACTTGCCAAATTTTAGTTCAAATAATGTAATCTCTTGAATCCATGTTTGTGTTATGTAAGATTTGTACTTTTTTGAAGCATATTAATGGAAAAGATAAACTTTGTCAGGGACTCGTGCATGTATATGGTCATGCAGAGGTGGAATGCCTCTATATTAAAAATAAACAAGTTTCCCCAGTAGGCTATCCTGCCGGTACCCTCTATTTGGCTGCTGGGAAGATATGCTTGCCGGGCACAAATATAATGAGGGACCAGCCCCCTACCAACCTTTCTTCGTCAAAGGCCACTGCGACCATCTTGAGCAAAGCAATGTTCGAGTCAGAAGATGGGAGCACCTAAGTTTCAAAAAGGTGGCGAGGCTTTCCTATGCGCAAGTTTAAACTTACAGAACATGTATGGAGAAGAGATAGAACTTATTTTTTTGTCCTGCCGGAGGTCGCAGTGCTGGCTTGTCTCCCCGTCTCTTCTTAGGGACAGAATCCACGGTAGGACCCTATAGATATGCAGACGAAAATGATGCGAGATGCAACCTAATATATATGTGGATGCAATGCTCATGATATGCTTATGCATGCATGCAACTTGTCAGGGGCCCCAAGCGCTTCATTTATTTCTATTGCTCAGGGTCTGCGCCTAGCTTTGTACAAGGGGTTACATGCAACTGAGGCAAGGCATGTACAAAAGGGTGGCTGCCAGGCAGGGCCCGATAGCTGTGCCTTACGGGTAGAACTTATGGAGATGCTCAATATTCCATGAGTTTTGCAAATTAATGCCATCTCTGATCTCCAGACGGACAACGCCAGGTATGGTGACTTGTACTACCAGGTAAGGGCCTTCCCACTTGGGAGACAACTTGTTTGCACCCTTGGGAGACTGAACGCGCCTAAGGACAAGGTCGCCTTCCTCAAAACACCGGGCATGAACCCTGTGGCTATGGTAGCGATGCAGGGCCTGCTGATAGCGTGCAGCATGCGTAGCCACCCGGAGACGGTTCTCCTTGAGTAGCATAGCATCATCACGCCGGTGCTGATCATGCGCTGCTTCATCGTAGGCATGCACTCGAGGGGACTTGTAAAAGAGTTCCGTGGGGATAACAGCTTCTGCCCATAGACTAGGGAGAAGGGAGTCTGCCCGATAGCTCGATTTGGTGTCGTTCTGAAGGACCAAAGAACTACCGGCAGCTCATCGATCCATCACCTGCCGCACTTCTGCAGCTTATCAAATGTTCTTGTCTTGAGTCCATGTAGCACTTCAGCGTTCTCCCTCTCAGCTTGTCCATTGCTTCTGGGATGTGCAACAGAGGCAAATGAGATCTTGCATCTGAGGGCATGAACATATTGCATGAAGGCATGGCTTGTGAATTTGGTGCGTTGTCAGTGATGATCCGGGAAGGAGCCCCGAAGCAGCACACCAAATCTTTCAAGAACTTGATAGCTGACTAAGCAGTCACCTTTCTCATGGAAGCTACTTCTGGCCACTTTGTTAACTTGTCGATTGCAACAAACAAGAATTCAAAGCTCCCGCAACTTTGTGGAAAGGGCCGAGGATATCGAGCCCCAGACCGAAAATGGCTATGCCAAAGGGATTGTCCAAAGAGCTTGTGCAGGCAGATGGGTGTTCTTAGAATGAACTGGTAGTCTTCACACTTGGCGACTAGCTTGACCGCATATTGGAGGGTTGTGGGCCAATAGAATCCTTGCCGGAATGCTTTCCCAACCAATGACCTTGATCCAATGTGGGAGCCACACATGCCTTTGTGTATCTCTGCCAGTAGTTCCTTTCCTTCTTCCCGGCAGATGCACTACAATTTCACACCATTGGGCCTCCTTCTGTACAAAGTGTCATTGACAACTGGTACATACTAGCCTCCGGGCTACTCTTTCAGCTTCATCTTGCTCATCGGGAAGTTCTCCGGTTTGGAGGAAGTGGACTATGTGTCTTGCCCAAGTTGGATCCTAGGGCTCGGTAACAAGGACTAATGACACCTCCTCGCTTGCGGGGGTGCATTCCTCGACTGCAGGACCGGTGGCCCGGCAGGAGGATGCAGTCCGACAAGTGATGGGGAGTTGTTTCCGGCAGGGTCCTTGCTAGGAGCCCCGAGGGGTTCTATCGGGAGAGGCTTACCCGAGTCCAGCTTTCTCCTTTTCTGGGCCATTGTTGCTAGGGATACGGAGGGTGGTTGAGTAAGGTGGAGAACAAAAGTTCCTAGTTCCACAGGAAGCTTCTGTGCAGCACACTTTGATAGATGATCAGCTATGCTGTTTCTGCACGGGGTACGTGCTCTGTTTGCAAGCCGTCAAAGCGCTCCTCCAATCTTCTCACTTCCTCAACGTATGCCTCCATCAATGGACTTTGGTAATCCTTGCTGACTTGCCTCACCACAAGTTCTGAATCTCCTGGAATGATCAGCTTCTTAATCCCCAACTCAACAACGATCCTGAGTCCGACAAGGAGTCCTTCATACTCTGTTGTATTATTGGTTACTTCCTCCCGGGGAAAATGCATCTAGACGACGTACTTCAGGTGCTCGCCAGTTGGAGCAACGATAAGCATGCCAGCCCCTGCACCTTGCAAGGAGAAAGCACCACCAAAATACATGATCCATTCTTGGGGTGCTTCCTTGCCGGGGATAACTGTCTCCACCACTTCTTCGTCACGGGTTGGTGTCCATTCTGCAATAAACTCTGCCAATGCCCTACTCTGGATTGTTGAATTGCACTCAAACTTCATGCCAAACCTAGATAACTCCAAAGCCCACTCCACTATTCTGCCGGTAGCCTCAAGGTTCCCGAGTATCCTCTGCAACGGGAAGCGGGTTACAACTGTAATCTCATGGGCTTGGAAAGTAGTGGCGCGGTTTCCTTGAGGCCATGACGAGGCCAAAGATCAACTTTTGCACGCTAGAGTACCTCGATATAGCCCCCTATAGTAAGGAGCTAACGAAGTTCACTAGGTGCTGCACAACTTTCTTCCTTGCCGCGTCCTTGGGGTCACTCCTGCTGTCGTGCTCTTCTCTGTCCTGATCTTCATCCGCTCCTTCCGGGCTTTCCTTATCCTCTGTTTCCTCTACTTCCCGCTATGCCACTAGAGCTGCACTAACCACTTGATTGGTTGCCGCCAAATATAGCAGCAATGGCTCTTGTGGTTTAGGGGCTACCAAAGTGGGCACAGAAGACAAGTAGGTCTTCAACTCTTGCAGTGCAGCATCTACCTCTGGGGTCCACTTCCTAGGTCCTGCCATCTTCAAAATTTTCAAGAACGGCAGGGCGTGCTCGGCAGACTTGGAGATGAATCTGCTAAGTGTGGCAACATATGTTGTCAAACGCCTCACATCTTTGACTATCTTGGGTGCCTGGATCTGCTCTATAGCCTTGATCTTATCTGGAATGGCCTCGATCCCATGGTAGTACACAAAGAAACCAAGAAGCTTGCCGGAGGGAACACCAAACACACACTTCTCCGGGTTTAGCTTCAAGTTGATCTCGCGTAGATTAGCAAACATCTCTTCTAGATCCTGGATGAGGGTGGATTTGTCTTTGGTCTTGACCACAATGTCATCCATATAAGCCTCAATATTTCTGTGCAACTTTGGTTCAAAACAAATCTGGACTGCCCTTGCAGAAGTAGACCCGACACTTTTTAATCCAAAAGGCATGCGAATAAACTAGTGCGTACCGCAAGGGGTGATGAAGGAGGTCTTCTCCTCATCTTCCTTGGACATGAAGATGTGATGGTATCCAGAGTAAGCATCTAGGAAATAAAGAAAGTCATAGCCTGAAGTGGAATCCACAATCTGGACGATGCACGGCAAAGTAAATGGATCCTTTGGGCAAGCCTTGTTGAGGTCTATGAAGTCAATGCAAAGCCTCCACTTCCCATTATCCGTGCGCACATCTGCTGGGTTTGCCAACCATGTTGGATGCAGTATTCCTCTAACCAAACCAGCTGCCTCAAGCTTCTTAATGTCCTTGGCAATGAACTGTTGCCGCTCCAAGGCCTGCTTCTGCACCTTCTACTTGACGGGTCGGGCATGTGGGCAAACAATAAGGTGGTGCTCGATTACCTCCCTAGGAACACCAGGGACATCAGATGGTTGCCAGGCAAACACATCGATATTCACCTGCAGGAAGGCGACGAGCACGCTTTCCTATTTGTCATAAAGGGTGGCGTTGATAGTGAAGGTACCATCTATGCCAGCCAGCCCTGCCGGCTCCTTCTTCACATGGGGTGCAACAGCCTTGGCCTTCTTTCTGTTGGAACACTACAACACGTCATCAACAGGTGTCGGGCACTCAGTAGGGAAATGTTTCCTTGATTCTTTGCCCGAGTCCCTACAATCCTTCTTCTATCCTTTACTCTCCTTGGCGGGCACCACTGCCTCAGCGGCCTCTGCCACGACAACGTCCCGATATGTCTTATCCGTGCATATCATTGCGTCTTTCTTATCCGATGGAATGGAAATGAAGCCCATTGGGCCTAGCATCTTCAAGGTGTTGTAGTCATAGTGGGATGCCGCCATGAACTAGGCCAGGGCAGGGCGCCCAAGAATTCCATTGTACGGCAGGGGGAGATCGATCACATCAAACACAATCTTCTGAGTTCGGTAGTTCAACTCACCCCCAAACGTTACTGGCAACGTGATCTTTCCCTTAGCATGGCTCCTGCTGGGATGAACTCCTTGAAACGTGTTAGTAGACTTAAGCTCTTCCTCCGCTATCTGAGCTTGCTGAGAACATGTGGGGAGATCAGATTCGACCCAACCCTGCCATCAACCAACATCTTTGTGACCTTGAGGTTGCAGATTGTTGGGGAGACCAACAACGACAGGCATCCTACCACAGTGGTGCAGTCAGGATGATCCTCCTCATCAAAGATGATGGGCATGCATGACCATTTGAGTGGTTTTCATGAAGTTGCCACTTGCTCCACGGCATTGACCTCTCGCACCCACTGTTTAAGTTGGCGGTGAGACGAGTGCAAAGATGCACCCCCGTCAATGCACGGGGCATCGATGGCCTTCTGGAATTCATGCTCACTAGTTTCTTCTTCATCCCCTTCATCACTTCTAGCATCACAATCCTCTTTCTCTCTACCCCTGGTGGGTTTCCCTTGGTTCCTAGGAGCTCTGCCGGGGCAAATTGCTTCACCATCCCGGCCCTTACCGCCAGTACCATTCTGACCTCTTTCCTTATCTCGCTTCTCATACTTAGCCCTCTGCTTCTTAACGAGCTTCTCAACTTGATGACACTCTTGGACATCGTGTCCCCTGTCTTGATGGATCTTGCAGTACGGCCCATCGCTCTTCCCAGCTTTTTCGGCAGCCTCGGCCTCTTGGTAGTCAGCACACTTCGGCTTTTGCCTTCTTGCCAGTACTAGGTGTGCCCGATCCCTCAACGGCATCACTGCCTTATCCTTGCGCTTCTTGTTGCACTTCTTATTCTTCTTCTTCTGGCTAGTGGTCTCGCCATAATCTTCTGAGTCGATGTCGACGCAATCCTCCTCTCCAGGTAGCTTCCTCCCTTCCTCAACCCGAGCACATTTTTTCACCAAGGTGTACATCTCCTTCACAGTCTTGGGTAGCTTGACATTCATCTTGAAACATAACCTTCGGTTGCGCACATTAGACTGAAAGGCGGCTATCACAGCTGCCGGGTGGATATCTGGGATATTCCTGTGGACTCTACTGAACCTTCGCAAGTACATCCACAGAGTTTCTCCCTCTTTCTACTGGAGGAGCTGCAGATCGCTGGGCCGCCCTGGTTCTTGATGGCCTCCCGTGAAGGCGCCAATGAACTCATGGCACAAGTTAGCCTAGGACGAGATAGAGTTCTCCGGCAAGTGCATAAACCAAGACCTCACATTAGACTTAAGTGCCAAAGGGAAATAATTGGTGAATACCTTCTCATCTCTTGCTCCGGCAGCCTGAACAGCGATGATGTAGATGCTCAAGAACTCTACCAGGTTCAATCTTCCGTCATACTTCTCAGGTATCTCTGGCTTGAACGTGCGAGTGAATGGCCAACAGACTTGTCATAGCTCGCGGGTGAAGGCAGGGCATCCGACCTCGAAAGGTAGGTACCTGCAATCCTCGGGCGTGGGCTCGTCGACGTTGGGACCATCAGATCCGTTGGGTTGGCGGTGGTCGTCGCGGCGCCGAACAAGGACTGCGCATGCGGTTTCCTTTCGCTTGTCCTCTGGGGCTCTCCATGGTTCTTGCCGTGCTCGAGGATCAGAGGAAACCATCGAGACGTCGTCGGCTTCTTAGATGCATTGCTTATGCACAACCTGCTAAGGTGGGAACTGCACTATGGGAGCAGCCCCTTCCGTGCGGCCAGCTGCACGAGCCATTGCCGCCGCCTGGGGAGGCCGAGGCGGGCCAGCTCGCTGAGAGCCCCCGGCCTCGGCGAAGCCAATCAGACTATGAATGGTGGCTCTCCATTCATCCATCTGATCGGCTGCCGGAGGGAACCTCAATAGCAACTGGGCCCGCACCATGGCCTTAGAGGCGGTGCTCGGCATAGGTGAAGATGATGAAGACCGCTGCATCGCTCGTCTCTTGATGGTGCCAGTGGCGACTGCGTCGCGTCCTGATCGCCGCGAGCCCGACGCTTGAATAGCGTATTCACGCAGCAGAGGTACTTGAGGACCGACGGCCCCGTTGGGCATAGTAGATGGGCTGGCTTGTTCTGGAGGCGGCGCGTGTCTCGCAATCGTACTCGTGGCGGGGGCGGCTGGAGGGTTGATTTTTGCTTCAGAACTTGCGCCACCACTGTGGCTGTGCCCTTCGGCGGGAAGAGAGGGTGCAGGTAAAGTAATTCCCCCACCCGTACCTCGAGGGGCGTAGCCATCAGGATCTTGTTGATTTTGGCCTTCCCGTGCGCCGCTTGCCTCTACTTCGTCTGCGGAGATGGTGGTGACAAAGCCTCCAGCATCGGCCATGCCTCCCGCGATGCCCACATCTTCACGTGCCTCCTCTTTTCCTGTGACGTTGGTAGTCGCGGGCGGCGGAGCCTTTGAGGTGGACGGGTGAGCCGTAGCACCGGGTTTCTTCTTGGGCGCCATAATTGATGGAGTCACTCGTGATGAAAACGGCGGTGAAGATGACGCATTGCTCGCGCTTTCGGGTTCATGCAAGTGATCCCCCTACCTGGCGCACTAAAGATGTCGTGGGGGAACCACGGCCACCTATGGGACTATGAGCCCCTTTCTCGTTCGGCGGGGGATGTCATGTTGCACAAAAAGTGGAGGAGCATGAGGCAGCATGGCAGAGATCGCACGGGCAGTTTTTACCCAGGTTCCGGCCACCGCGAGGCGTAAAACCCTACTCCTACTTTGGTGGATTGATGGTGGATGGTGGTGGAAAACGCAGCGCTCTTGCCTGGAAGGGTTGCCTTGGGACAAGAACGGTTATGCGCATATGAGTGTACAAGGGTCCGACCCCTTTCTATGGTTGCCATGGGCCTCCTTTTATAGATCAAGGTGTCACCACAATGGCAAATCAGTCATTACGCACTGATTAGATAGCGAACAGTGCTATCATACCTAACTCTGCAGGCAGACAGAGCACATTAAATGCACCGCTCAATGTCACATCACAGCTTGCCTGGCAGGCCTTGTCGGGTTGATTCGCCCGCTGGTTGCCTTCTTGCTTTACACGTTACAGGACGGGTGTCGCTTGTAGGTATTTTCTGTAGAAAGTGGCTGCCATGTGTCATATAGTAGCCACTTAGTCACCTTAGAGCTTGACACCACAATGGTCGATGATGTACGTCGTGGTGAGGTGGTGCGGTGAAGCAGCTTGTCTCCGCTGGTCCCAGCAGGCCTGCCGGGACGATCCGGGGAAGGCTTGCTTCCGGGTATAACCTTGCCTCCGCCAGGCTCACCTTCCCGGTAGGGGAGGTTTCTCCCTTAACAGTATCTTGCCCCTCCGGCTTGTCTTGGTCATCTTGATCTATGCTTGGTTCCCTCAAAGGGGATCGATCAATCTTGCTTGAGTTTATCATCGTGTTGTGAACTTGTCCTCGTGCATGTGCACAGTCTGGGTAACGGACCCAGGGTCTGTTGCAACGACAATCGTTCCAACTACAAGACGGATTAGAAAAATAAGGTCGATACACCGACGTTTGACTAGTGACTCCACAAGGTTCCGGGAAGTCTTTTCATTTAGTAACACCACAACTGACAGTTCGATCTACCCCTCTAGTCCAACAAGGTCTCCTACTAGTGTCGTGCAAGTTTGTCAATGAAAAATGTAATATTGAGAAAATGAAAAGTAACTACATATGTGGAAGGAAGCAAAATAAAGAATGAAGTGGGATATGGATGAGACAGTGAAAACATACTACAAATGTTTTGACAAACTAAATAGTGACGAGTATTTTCTAGATGCCGCATAGTTTACAGGAGGAAAACGTCCATAAGAACCTAGAGAAAACAGACGAAGACTTTCTGCAAATAAAACGAGGAAAATGTTGATAAATGTAACTAAACTTAGAGAAGAAGAATAACATAAAAGACCTTAATTTGCAAATTGTTGGTGAAAGAATAATTCTAGCTATTTTTGGTTATTTGAAAAACTATTATATTGCTCGTGATAAAAGAATGGTAACAATAAAGAATAAAAAAAGAAAAGGCATATGCATTATTACAACTTGGCTGCTAGTAATACTTCTGAAGCTAAGCATCAACATGATATATACACATGGAGCAGGAAGAAAGAAAGATGAGTGTGTTACGTATCAGTATAGTACCAGAGAATTAATTGATTCATGTTCATTATATGCAATTGGGTATAAGAATAGTACGCCAAGATCAAAAGCATAGCACACAACCTAACTTGGCTATGTGACATGAGGAGAAAAGAGGGGGAGCGAAACACCAAATAGAGTAATGTTATTTCAGTTGAGCATTAAACTCTTAAACTAAACACCACATTTGAGCACTACTATCGAGGTTGAATCCTTGGTGGAAAAACAAGAAAATAAAATGAATACATAGTATAGACAACGACATACTGGCCAAACAAATTATCTCAACAAATCATAATTATATCATAAGTGAACTAATTATATCTAGTAGTAAGAAGATAGCACCTCCTATTCTCACTAGTAAAGAAAACTAGGCACCCGATAACAAACAAATAGTATATGTCCAACCATACCAGTTAAATTCCCAAGAGGCCACTAGTAGAACATATTGTATTCAGAAAAAGGAGAAAATGCAACTATAAACACAGTAAAAGGAGAGAATTCATATCAAAGGTGCTCGATGCTACCTAGTTTTTTTCAATGGGAACAAAATCATGCAATTGAGAAAGACATGATTGAATCATTGCTAGGTTATTCTCCAACCGAAAATATCAATGCTTACCCCTTTGAATGATGGAGCACAAAGCAATGGCCACACGGAAATAAAACGTAAAATGACATGCAAATAGAAAATCATGGGAGTGCTTGCTGAATTTGTGTGTGCGTGTGTGTGTTTGTGTGTGTGTG
>NC_041381.1:266049905-266054090 GCF_002162155.2 Triticum dicoccoides | reverse complement strand
CTAGGTGCTTATTGGAAAAAATAAGATTGACGATAGACCGATTAAGCACTAGGGACTTACCAAAAAAATGATGACTGGAGGAGAACAATTCATTGTGTATTTCAAAAAATTATCATCGTGCATTAAAAATTCTCGTCATGTATTAAAATCTTAATCTTGTATTTTAAGATGTTCATTATATTTTGGAAAAATGCTCATCATGTATTTGAAGAAAACACACATTAAACCACTAGTCATTGGGTATTTAAAATTTGTTTAGAGTGTATTCAAAGAATGTTCATGGCGTATTAATGTTACTCATCATGCACTTCAAATGATTTTTTAGTTTAAAAATGTTCGCACATTTTGAAATATGTTCATAGAATTTTTTTAAAGTGCTTACACATTTTAAATAAAATGTTTATGTATTTAACAAATCACGTCCTTAAAAAACACTCACATTTTAAAAAGTGTTCATATATTTATCAAATTAGAAAAATTGAAAATGGAAGAAGAAAAATAAAAAACAGAGAAAACAGACACATAAAGGCCAACAAGAACCGAACAAACAAAATAGTTGAGAAACTGAGGAGGAAATCCCAAACTCGAATGTCAAACCGATCCTCCCGTGCGCCCTTGCTTGGTTGGCCCATACGTGGGCATGGAAGTAATGTGGTGTATATATCACAATAAGCGAGATAGCCTATGCAAACTTTTTATGCAGGCTGCTTTGCCCTGGGATGAGCCATGCCTTCCCTTCTTCCTTAATATTAGACACGAGCAAGAATGCAATAAGAAACTAAATTTTGAAGCAGAAGGGAATCATAAGGGATAGAAGTCCTTCACTGGAAATTACTGGGTGGCTTGTGAAGTTGCTTCTTAATCCAGTGACGATGAGTAGAGATAGATAGGGGCAAAAAAGAGGTCACCATTCCCATTCAGGAACACTGTGGCCATTAAGATGTGCTTCGAGTATTTACACTTGGACACGAGATGCCTAGCTAGTTGTATTAGTGGTCATCTTCGATATGCATAAAGGTTTGCAGGGCAATCAGCTGATTGCTATCTTATTACCTATTCAAAGGTTGTTTTGAGGATCCTAACAAGCAAAGAATTTGCAAATGGTAGGGCTACTCGAAAAACCATGCCTCATAGGCCGATCCTGTAGAATAAACCCATTGGGTTGATATAAAATGAATGGTGTCGTGCTCATTTCTCTATATCAAGTTGCAAAATGTGGCCAGCCAAAAGAGTTGGGGCTTTAGGTGTTGCATCAAAGATCCATCTTGCAATACCTTAGTTATTTTCTTTTGCAACTTGAATTTGAAAAGTAGAAACTTTGGGAGGGGATAAAGCCTTTAGGTTTGGAAATGTCTAGCTCGGAGGAATGAAAAAAATGGATTTGCTCCATCGTAAAGAGTCATGAGGGTTGAAGTCGAGAAGTGCTGAGAATTTGGCTCATCAATACAATTTTTCAAACTTAGCCAGGGCTTGTGCGACGAGGACTATTCATATCAAATCATCAGATGGGAAAATGTTCTCGAGGTAAAGGATATTTTGCGAGTGGTAGAGCATTAAAATACCACCGAGGTTTTTGGTCCAACTGACCTTATATTCATCGCTATAGATGTTATGACACCATGACCAAATTAAGCATCTGCTTCTTTTATTACAATCAATTAAAAGGGCCTTTATTTATCTCGAGGGTTCTGCGGAAATAGACTATGTAGGCACTCCACACTGACATGGCGAGACTCAACTTTCAAACTAAGGTGGGAAAAATTGTGTTGCCAGGCACATTCCACAACAATTATTTGCAACCTTTGTAAGAAGAGATATAGGTCATCGTACCTTCTTAAGAAATTACCACTTTATGGTCGAAATTTTACAAGGACACTATAGAAGTTGACATATTGGCATCCGACATAAGAAATGGAGATCTTTTGATTGATTTTGGTGAGACCAAACACAAGGGAAAGTTATCCAGGATTTGCTTAAGGTTTTAGCAGTATCATCAAATAAACAGAGAGATTATTATGGCATTATTAGCATAATCAATCTAATTCTAGCATAGAGCTATGGGAAGATGTTAGTTGTGAGCTTAAAAAGACGATGTAGAGAATTAAAGGATATGAGTGAGGGCGGTAGGGAGAGATGGTCTCCATGAAGAATATATATTTTCCAAACTAGAATGTCTAGATTTAGAGTCCATTGAACACGATTTTGGATGAATTGGCAAAAACTAGACTAACACAACCGCGTAGGTGGTTGGGTATTGAAAGCAACTTATATCTTTGTCACTTCTAACATTCTTAGAAATTTATTTGTTTTTTCAAATATGCAACAATAGTATTGTCACAGGATCATGGCTACTTGCATTAAAAACTAGATCATGGTTTGGGAAAATATAATTTGCTACTCTTGTGTACATATCGATTCATAGGTCGGGACTAGTTGCTAGTGTAGTGCAATGAATAAAGATGACACATCTATGTGTGTTAGGAAGGGAGACATGAGATGATCAACAATGGTTGTTTCTATGAGATTCTTAGATGAGGTTTGCTAGGCGGAGGATACCACATCATTGGCAAGAGGTTATTCCTAAAATATGCCTAGCAATAAAAAAATTAAGAGGACACAAATGTGTAGACTTTGCGGTCCTTGCTGGTATAACGTTGTACATGATATGATAGGGGTGACTATGGAATTTAATATCTGTGATTGTATGATAGTTGATAAGATGGTTTTACATATGCAATCCGTTTCATATAGAGAAGAGAAAAAGTGTTACATAATAGATTATCTCTTACTTTCATCTCTTGCAAGTAATGCACCACCGTCAGCAAAAACACCCTTCCTTGATTTAGTGATTGGAATAAATGACCTATAAATGGTACCAAGAACTATAACATGCAGAAAATTTTGTCCCCGATGATGACTTCTACACATCATTGAGTTTTCTCCAAAAACTTACAACTAATGGGCATAATTTCTTGTGTGTGACTGGTGATATATCAAACTCTAACATATTGTTGGTACTGATAGGCCCAATTTTACTCGTTACTAGTGTGATGCACACTAGTGAAGGGTGGAATTTGGTATTTGAGCGGCAATAATCTAGCCCACTAGAGCAAAGCCCACTAGACTTAGACTATCTCCCATATAAAAGCCCTCTGAAAAATAATTCCACCCATTGCCCCCTCCCCTCATTCATTTTGTCCTAATCGATGGTCGACGCCACCTTATTCTCTCTACCAAGCCTCCCTTCTCTATCTAATCTATCACTTCCCAAGAACCATCACCGGCGATACTATGCATTAACAAGTGTTACATGGAGGATAGTGCTATTGAGGGGTTATGGAGGTATTCAGCTAAAACATGATCTGACATCCTCCTACTCATTGAGGATTCAATCCCATGTCTTCAACCCAAGCTCTCCACCACTTCTACCTCCTCTTATTGAGGCGCTCCAGTAGTAGCAAATCCCCAATTTTTCCTAGTTCCAGCTCCCCTCCACCACGTCGCTGCCTGCTCAAGCTATGGGAGCATGACACATCCTAGAAACTGCCCAGCCCATGTAATGGGGTTGAGTTTTTGCTTATTCATCGCCTCTAGGATGGCCATTATTGTGTAATCTGCTACTCTTTCAAGGTCAACACCTCTATTAGGTTTACAAATGTTATGGCATCGATGTGTACATGCATCACCTCTATTCACGATCTTGTGCTGACAAGGACCCCCAGTGGGCATCACTACAAGTAGGTAGCAGTGCAAGGTGGTTGATTTTGGGGTGTAGATCCATTCATGGGTTAGGTACTCGCTAGTGGTTTATTTATCACAACTAACATGTGCTATGCCTTTGTTTGTAGTTTTTTGGTCGACCATAAGTATATTGCCATTTTGTAGAATGTTTTCATGCATGCAAACGTACATGATGATTAAAAACTTAATTAAGTGAAGGCCAGTGAAAATATGATAGCTCCTTTAGTGGAGAGCATTGTCATATCTTTCATTTGACGAATCATTTCTAAGCTAATGATAATAGTATTTTATTTTGTTTACATCATCAATAATTCTATGTGGCATATTGCTAAACTAGCACAATTGTGAGTGCTATGAGGTTGGAGGTAGTGCTAAGCTTTGCTAATTTGGTAGCTAAAGCACTAACTAGCTACATGGAGGCATAGGTTTTAGAAGGGGGCACAA
>NC_041381.1:266042337-266049550 GCF_002162155.2 Triticum dicoccoides | reverse complement strand
GGGCTACACGGACCTCGCCATGCTACATTATTGGCACATGGGTCAAACTAGATTTTGATTTGTTTTATTTCATTTGTAAATTTATGTGCATATAGCTGTATTCTAACTCCAGTCATCCGAACTCATACACCCATGTAATATCCAAGAGAAACATTGGTTGCATTTTTTGGATATACAACAAGGTGGGATTGCAAATTTGGTAGTCGGACTGAGCTTTTCTATTGTATGTTTACATGAGTATTAATTTTCGAGCATGTATAGTACTATTAAACAACTCAAAGACTCCCGAAACAAATCATGTTCGGTTGCAGTTTGTAGTGACGATTTGCTTTTTATTTTCCTTCTTCTAGGTGGATGTGCCTTGTACATCGTATCAATGACGTCTGTTGTGGCAAAGTCACTTGGTGAAGAGTCAGATCCAAGAGACATTGTTGATAACTTTCCAACAGGGCGATGGATGTTATTCCTACTCTTGATTGGTCTAATGTCTATCTTCATTAGTGTCCCCTTTAACCAGGTAATGCTTCTATCATACTAGGCATGTTAAATGATTATTCTCAATCGTTAATTGTGCATTTTATGTAAAAAATTCACCCTATCCAATGGTCGTCATGTGCGAGTAGTTGCATCTAGAATTTGGACTTTTTCTATGAAAACATAAAATTTAAGTACCCACTCTGTTATTTTGCTTTGCATATTTGGTCCCCTTAGGACAAATTACTGGCCACCAACTGCTCTATTAATATGTACTTTATGCGGCACATAATAGATGTCATTAAATTAGAATTCCAAAGTACTTATTTCTTATTGTGATTTTGTATCACAAAGCCTCACATATTAATAGTGTAATTGTTGCAAAAGCTTATCCCATATAGACCGAACATGTGGAGTACCATATTTACACTCATGTGGGCGTATTGTGTATTGTTGTTGTTTCCCATCATAGATTGTTAGTTTTCAAAAATAAAAAAAAATTCCCTAAAAATTGTCTGTGTCTGCACGTTAAACAATGAGAGGTTGTGCATGTTTGCATGCCCGGATGCCTACGATGACATACTTTTCTTATTAGTCATATTAAGAGTAGTTTAAAGAACAACTCTAGTTCATGTCTTAGTGAACATGAACCGGATTCTTGTTTATGTTGATCACTTGATAGGAGTAGTTGTGTTATCTCATCATTACATTTTTGTTTAAGTCCTCATGAACATGAATTTTGGTCCTTTTATATGATGTCAGGTAGTGGCAGAGCCTACTAGGAGCAAAACTGAGTCATGGATAAACTGCAAATAATCATGGATATGGATAAAATTGGGCCTTAGAAATAATATTTTGTGTAAATTCCTTTAGCTGGCCCGTCCAGAATACAACATGTAGGTCGACCACTACTATCAAGTTTCCTTACATAGTTGCCCAATATTAGGATGAGGTATGGTCACACAAGAACTCTAAGGGCATATCCAACGCCACCCATAAAAACAGACACCTTAAACTTCTACAGACACTTTTGGCACTAGCGAAGCCGGTCATCCAGCCCTATACGTCAAATGTCCACTCCAGATCCAGCCTCCTCCATTTGTCCTGCATTTGTAGATCAATAGCAATTTAAATAAAATGCATTGGATGTTGAATTTCATAAAGTTTTGTACATGTACTCGAGCCGAAAAGTTGCCAGTCCGACTGTCCGTGCAAAAAAAGCACAATTTTTTTGCCTCCCAAATTAGTTGTTGAAATTCTTCATTGTGTTCCTATCTCCTCCACGCTAGCTGACTCCTCCAAATCGGCCATCAAGCACTTCAACATCCTAGCATGGTAGGCTCGCACGATCTTCACTGCATTAGGATCCAAGTCAGATATCTCATACTCAACACCTTGGTGTCCTCCAAATCATCCAGGAGCTCAACCTTTTTTTTGAGCTTGATCAATTTCTGTTGCACCACAATGAACTTTTAAAAACTCTTGGCGTTCTTTCTCCTCTTCATGTCATTGCACTTGATGCACTCCTATTTTTCGATAGGATTTCCTCAAAGCTCTGCATCATATTGGTAGTTGCACCTTCTCACTTGTCCTTCTACTCCTATGAATTTATCCCTCGGTTCCTAGCCATCCTTTTGGCTGTAGCAAAGGTCTTTTGTTGGTTCACTATCTGCAGCTACACTAGACATGGGAGCGGTCTTGAAGGATTTGGCCATGACATTGAGCCAATTGTGGTGCACATTCAACTTAATCCAATAATGCATGAATATGAAGTGGTTCTCTCTGCATTTAAGAACAATGGGAGTGCACAATCAGGATTTAAAGAAAAGGCATGATCTAGTTACATATTTGGCCAAATGAATACACCTAGAGCTTATCAGACCACTTAGCCATCGGACTTGCAATTGTTCGTAATATCCACAATACTTGCTTGTGGCTTCTTGAATAGTGTACCATTGATTAGTGGTGACTTCGAGTTATGCTCATAGAACATCGTCGTTGATACAGATCAAAGTGCTTGTGATCATTGAACCAACCATCCACTATTTTCCAAAAGGTAGTTCCCTTTTGCTCTGTGCCATGATTAGATTAATTCCTGGGCAACCATGCATCAACAAAACTTTAATCCTCCTTCATTTAATTTTTTTTCTCATTTTCTTCTTCTTTGGATCTTCACCCAATGCCCACATGTCATCAAGATCACCTTCCAGGTGGTCACTGTTGTGATGTTGGGTCTATGTTTTCTAGGTCGGTGATGGTTGGACCAGCGATCGCTGGTCATCCGGCATCTGAGTGCACATTAGCTGGGTGTCCACCTCCGGTAGGAAATCATCCACTTGGTCGTTCTTGTAGCCGCTTCAATCTTAGATCGTATTCACGATCGAATCCTCATCATCCATCGTCTAGCTTGGCTGAGAAACTTGCGCAAATAGAGATGAGGCACCGATGGGCGTTGTCGGCCAGTGGGAACCAGGGTACCATGACCCATCTATCTCTGGGCCAGTGGACGACACTTGGGGAGATCAATTACAGGTGGCCCTGCTTTGTCCGCTCCGCAGGGAGCCACCACACTAGGGGCTGACCTCGCAGGGCCCCCTTGCCGCCAGGCAGAGCCCTGCAGAGGCCACCAAGCACCTGACTGCCTCGCGAGGCTCCCCTTGCGAGGCTGCCTCACGAGGCAGGTCGTACATGCCAGCCGCGGGGCTCTGTGCCCATCACGTGGATGACGTACCGCTGTCAGGACAATGACGGGGGCATGACCAAGCCCAGTTTCCAGTTTGGTGTTAAGTGAGCAGCGATGCCTATCACCCCCAAAACAAGTCCCAAAGCATTTCCTCTTTGGTGATAGAAGATCAGGGTGGATCAGCATGCCAGGGCAGAGGTCATCGCCAAGCCCACCAGCGTGTCATGAAGACTACTTTATTAGACGGAGACTGCCTTTAATCAGGAAAAGCTTGGGCTCCTATCCCGCTTTGAATTTACGCCCTATGGCCACCCTTTCCTATTCATACTTTTGGGGTAGAGGACCAAGGCTCTACAAAAGCTGCAGGGCCACCTCCATGTAAGGTGATCGAGCCATTCTCCCCACCTCTCGTGTACCTCGAGCCACAAGCTCTCCATTACAGAGCAATTCAACACAGGAAGCAACAGGATATTACACCAGCACGATGGCCCGAACCTGGGTGCTCGTGCCTCCCCTTCGTATCCGGTGAGAGCCAACATGCCCATCGCAATCCCTCCATAGTTGTTGTCGTGTCGTAGGTCGCCAAGCAAAGCCCCCCAAAGTACGAACCTTCGTTCTTGGAGAAGTTTCTTGGACACATATCCTAGACTCCGGTATTTGGCGTGCCAGGTAGGGGGACTTGCCGTCTTCGCACCTTCGACCTCGACGTCAATGACAACATGGACGAAGTCGTCACTTGCCGGGAGCGCGCCGTGCACTAAGCTACGACCAGGGTCCACGTGACACCCACTGCCCAAGGTGCCCCTGGGCGGCGCCCTCGCCCCGCCACCGGGGTCGTTGGGGAGCGAGTTGCCTCCCGCCTCCACTCGTCGGTGAATGAGAAGGAATGTGGCCGCTCCGCCACTGCCTCCTCGCTTGTGCGGTCACAACCCTCTCGCTTTGCATGTCGCGCTACTCATGGCACGTCACCAAGCACATCGGCGCCCTGCGTGATGGTCAGGTGCCCTCCTGTTCCGTGCCTGCTCCACCGTCCCTCAACGACCGGGTTGGGCGTGGCGCGCCTTCTCCTCCTCCCCCACCCCGCTCAGCGGTAGAGCGGCTCCTGCAGTGCGCGCTTCAGAGCCGTTTCACGGGTCGTCCACACCGGACGATGACGGTGACAGCTGCCAGATCATTCCCCGCGCGTCCCTAGACACGTGTGTGATCATCGAGAAGACGCGCAACCATCAGGACCACGTTCTCCATTACATTGCCACGTCCTCCATGACATAGCGCGGCCCTCAACGGAGGCGTCATCACCACCGGGGGCTTCCCGACCCTCGCCCCCGGGGCTTGGCCATGTGGTGTGGCCGGACAAGTTCATGCCGAAGCTCCCTCCCCACTACAAAGGCAGTGCCAATCCCATAGAGTTCCTCCGACTTTATACCATCACCATGAAAGCTGCAAAGGGGGTCGACCGGGTCATGATGAACTGGTTTCCCATGGCCCTCAAGGACGCCACATGCACATGGCTCATGAACCTCCCCGAGACGTCCATCTCTTCGTGGGAGGACTAGTGCAAGTAGTTCGTCACCAACTTTACGGGCACGAGCGACCGCCCCCTCACGCTCAATGACCTACGGGATGTGCACTAGTGCCCTAGCGAACCCATGTGCAAGTTCATCTAGTGCTTCAGCCAGGTGCGCAAGAGGATCCCGAAGGCCTCCGACGTCGCAATCATCTCTTCCTTCACCAACGGCTTCACGGATGTGAAGATGTGCGAGAAGCTCTCCATCAAAGACGAGCTTGACTCCGTAGTAGAGTTGTTCGTGCTCGCCGACTGTTGCGTAAAGGACGAAGAAGGACGCCTTTTCCTCGACAACGACCTTGACGCTGACCCTGGCATGACGAAGGCCAAGGGCAAGGAAACCAAGTGCAAGGGCCCCGTCGTGCTTGCAGCGGAGCCAAAATACAAGCGCCGCAGCGACCGCAACAAGGCCAAGAAGGACGGCCATCCTTTCTGCGCCTACCACAACATGAACTCCCACAAGACTGAAGACTACCATGAGCTCAAACTTCTTCGTGAGGGCCGCACTGAGCGCCGTGGCAGCCGCAAGTAGCTCGGCAAGGGCCGCGGTGGCAGCAACGGAGGTGGCGGCTCGGGCGACACCACCATCGCCACCACCGCCGCCGCCACCACCACCACCACCACCACCACCACCACTACCACCACCACCACCACCACCACCACCAACAACAACAACAACAACAACAACGACAACAATAACAACAACAACAACAACAACAACAACAATGGTGTGAACGACAACAACCGTCAAGGTTGGCAGAACCAGCCATGGCAAGCTGACCCACAAGCCAACGCCACCCCACCATGCGTCAATGACTCCCCTCCCGCAGAGAATGCTGGGGGGCTAACAAGAGCCCCATAGTGTGGCCTGCATCCTTGATGGGGCCCAGGCTCCAGAGTCCAACCGCCACTTCAAGCAGTTCTCTCGAAGTGAACGCGGCCTCCCGGGGCGCGAGTCCCCCCGCCGCCTCAAGTGTTCTGAGTTCCCCATCACCTTTGACACCAGCAACCACCCCAAGTCCACAAAGGCCGTGGGTGCTCTTCCCCTGCTGTGTACGCCTCCCATCAGCAATGTGGCCATCACCAAGATGCTCATTGACGATGGTCCAAGACCTAGCATACTCTCTATGGAGACCTTCGAGACGCTCCAAGTGCCCTACGAGCACCTGATGCCCACCAGGCCCATCTCGGGAGTCACCGACACCTCCACTGCCCCCCTGGGCAGGAGCATCTTCCTGTCACCTTTGCCACCCGCAAGAACTACCATACGGAGTTCATTATCTTTGATGTGGCTCAAATCGGCCTGCCCTACAATGCCATCGTGGGCTACCCGGCGCTCTCCAAATTCATGGCCGTAACCCACCATGCCTACGGCCTCGTCAAGATGCCCGGCCGCAGTGCTATCCTCACCGTCCGCTGCGATGAGAAGGACGTGATGCACACCCTCGAGCATGCCTACAAGGCTGCCTCCACTGCGTACTCGGCCAATGAGGACATGCCCGGGTATCCGAGGAGGCGCCCTGGAGAAGAAGCCCCTGCTCTCTCAGGAGTGGATTGAGTCCAAGAAGGCGTCGCTGGATGGGGGTGAAGCAGGCCCCTGCCTCGCCGTCAGCGGAGGGTCTTCCCCCAAATAGGAAGGTGCGATCATCACCTTCCTTCGGGGAAGCCCTAATGCATCAGCTTGGACAGCATCAGGCATGCCTGGTCTACCGAGGGAGGTGGTTGAGCACCACTCAGTCGGGTGCCAAATCAAATGGCTCGTGAAGCGCAAACAAAGGTATCAGGTGTCTGAGAAGCTGGAAATCCACACCCAGGAGGTCAACAAGCTGCCGGAGGCTAGAATCACCTGTGAAGCTAACCAACCCGATTGGACCGTTAGCCCCACTCGCATCACCAAGCCGCACAGCAGCAGGTGCGTGAGCGTCGACTTTGTCGCCCTCAACCAGACTCTCCACATGAGTCCCTTCCCTCCTCCATGGATCAACTAAATCGCGGGCTCGTCCCGACTCATGCGTATGCCTTTCAGCCTTGAGGGTGCCGCAGCCACCTTCGCAAGGCTAATGCGCATGAGCCTGGAGCCCCGCATCACAATGTTTAGCACCGACTCCATGGCCCGTCGCGGCCCAACTCGTGATGGAGGAGGGTTTTCCAATACATAACACATGGAACACCCACCATCGCTGTAAGTTATGTCCGTGTCCCCATGGATACAAGCGACATGGAGCTGTACATGCTCCGGAGCTCACTCTACTAGCATTGTCATCAGCACGCGGGAGATCCTTCCAACTCTCGATGACGCCCCATGCTTAGCATTGGCGGATGCCCCATCCTCAGCGCTAGCGGCCTAGTTACTTGAGGGCCC
Organism: Triticum dicoccoides; assembly: GCF_002162155.2. NCBI lineage: Eukaryota > Viridiplantae > Streptophyta > Magnoliopsida > Poales > Poaceae > Triticum > Triticum dicoccoides. The sequence continues at coordinate 266,042,464 of NC_041381.1, read as the reverse complement.
CTCGGTCGTTAGATGCTCAAGCCGACCTGTGTCAAACACGGTAGCATGTATCTTTCTGTTATGTAATGAACCTCCTTCATGCATAGTAAAGCCTATTTCCTTCAGAATCCTGTGTGCTTGCAGCTGA
>NC_041381.1:265966054-266042048 GCF_002162155.2 Triticum dicoccoides | reverse complement strand
TCGTGTGTATGTCACCTCACCAGGTCCTTGGTGCTTCTGTCTCCTCGCGTAAAACCCACAGGCTATGTCACGAGTGCCATGCTGCACTACTTGCAAAAACTTGGCAATTCCCTTGGTGTAGGATATCGAAGGCCTTAGGAGCCCCCTTCGGGGGGCCTCGCGAGCAGCACCCTGCGGGTAGAAGGCATCACGAGGGGCTGCGCCTCACAAGTAGCGCCATGCGGGGAACTCGGTCCAAGCTGCAGGTCTCGAAGGAGCTTAATGAAAATCACCCCTCGGGTTCTCTCCCTCTCATTTCTCTCTCATGACATCCTGACTCTCCTCGCACGAGCCACCTGTGCTTCAAGTGGGGGACAATGAGCAGTGTGCCTCGGGGACTCCTACCAGCCCTAAGAGCCCTACACCCTCTGGCCATATTAAGCGCATGCTCCAGGCTTACCACCGACAGTTGTAGCCCGCCTCATGGGCTGGGTCCCGGCAACACTGGGAACGAAGGCAATGTATAGAGGGAAGTAAAGGCCTCGAGAGGAAAATGAATACACAAATTAAGGATTGAGTACTAAGAGCAAAAGTATTGTGAAAACGTCTTCACGCCTCACAGAGCCGCAACTACTATATTACAGGAAGGAGAGCCAGGGGGCTCAGGCTGCAGAGCCACTGTCGGGATCATCGGCGGCGGTGTTGTTGTCTTTGCCAAACACTTCCCCGGCAGGTGCAAACCGCTCGAGCAGACTCGCCACATGGTCCTCCACCGCCCTAGGGAGCTCGCCTCAAAGCCCCTTGAGGATAGGAGATAGCATCGAGGTCGAAGTCACCATCGACGCGGGTTGATGCCTAGCGCAACAGGTCGCGACACTCAGCGTCGCGGATCTCGTCCGACAGGGTGGAGCTTGCCTCCAGCCGCTCCACGAGCCTTGTGAAGAAGGTCAGGTAGCTCGCGTCGTTGGTTTCCAAAGGGTTCTCCAGCCCCTCAACCAAAAAAGCGGCCACGACGCTGCGGGCACGCTCGCTGAGCTCGCGGAACATCTTGGAGCGCTGGAGTGGCTCCCCGCGCCTCTGGCAATCTTGTCGTGGACCCTCTACGCCTCATCACTAACCTTGCCCACCTGAGCCTGGGGGTTTTCCAAATCCTGTTGGGTCGTGGCGTGGAGCCCTGCCACCCTCCACCTCTTGGTCTCCGACGCCATGAGCCGCCGCTTGAGCTTTGCAATTCCGGCGTCGAGCTCGTCGTGCCTCTTCGTGAAGCGGTCCTCCTGCTTCTGAAGTTTCTTGGAATAGGTGTTTGCAAGGGCCTTGGCCTTTCGCGCGACCTCACCCTCTTGTCAATCTCCACTTTGTACTTCGCAGCCTTCTCTTCGAGCGTGGCGTTGGCTTTTGCAAGTCGTTCTTTGTAGGAGGCCTCATTGGCCGCCATGGTGTGGTCCAGGTTCTCCAGGTAACTGCTCTTGCTCCCTCTCTTGCTCGATGGTGGTCCTTAGCAGCTCACGCTCCCGGACCTCCATGCCGAGCTCGAGGACCGCCAGCCTGCTCTCGCGTCGTGTGACCGCCGCCTCACGAGAAGTGAGCCGAGCCTCGCGAGCCGCGGAGCGTTTTGTGAAGGCCTCCTCCACTGATGCCTCCTCCTCAATGTGTTGAATGGCCTCTTCCGCCTCCCAGATCGCCCCTTCAAGGAGATCCCGGGTCTTATGAGTGGCCTCCTGACTTTCCTTCCTTGCTGCGTCGGCTTGGCAGCAGCCCAGTTTGACCACTACGTCTAGTTGCCGCCAGCCTCCCACGAGGCGCTCTGGATCCAGGTGGAGGCTCTCTTCCTCGGCCATGAGGTTAGCGTACAGGGAGCGAAGGGCTGGCCGGGCGTGGCAAAGCTCTATTCTTGCAAGACATGGTGTCCACGACCAAAGCCTGGGAGGCCCGTGCACATGGGGTAAGTGAGGCCCGTGCACCTGGGGTAAGTGAGGCCCGTGCGCACGTGTGTGCATGTCTCGGTTACAGAAGCCTTCTGGGTGGCCTGTGGGCATGGGGTTTGGAGGGCTCGTGGGCACGGGCTCACCTGGGAGATGCTATTTTGCTCCTGTTGGATGCCTTCTTCTCCCTTGTGGTGTTGGGTCTTATGCCTATGGGATGTCCCTTAGCTGCTAGGTCGCATTCGTCTTCATACCTACTGACACATAGCATGTTTTGCTGAGGTAGCATCCAAGTTCCATTCATATCCATACGATATCAAGTAGGAGTGAGTTCACCTTGGTTTCATGGAGCGTGCTCGAGCTCTTGTCACATGTCCACCTGGTGCTTGATAAGTTGTAGTAGAGTCCATGGAGATGATGGAGGGATGCTCCTTGATGACCATGCTCGCTGTGAGGCCGCCAACTTGAAGCACTCGCATCCTCGCAATGATTAGCTCCAGTGTGGCATCCGTCAGCTCGGCATGCTCCCACCTGGAGATCTGCACCGCTGGCGCCTAGGATTTCGAGAAGGGGGGTGTACTAGCGCGCGTCCATGTAGATCTAGCACTCCCTGAAGCCTTCCACCTTGTCAGGAATCCACATGTCAATGATGTGCACCCGCATGCCCGCAACCATCTAGAATGACACACAACTTGAGCACTATTCTGCAGCGGTCAGCCGGAGGCGGAAGAATTTCTGGAGGAAAGCCCCGGACGGCATCACCCTAAGAAAGGCCTTGCTGAGGTAGGAGAAGACGGAGAGTAGCAGGACTGAGCTCGGGTGCAGATGCAGCGCATGGACCTGATAATGCTCGAGCACACCGTCGAAGAAAATCGAAGAAGGAAGGCACCAACTCGGCGAAGATGGAGTGGAGGAAGAATGGAAAGGTCGTGCCCCCTCGCTGAGCCACGGGGCAAGACACGGGTCAGATCTTCATTGCCCCGTTCCCTTTGTGGACACCGGCTACCATCGGCCTCACTTTGTCTAGGCCTCCTCGTTGAGAATCACGGGCTTCAGCAGCGCATGCCCTAGCCTCGACGGGACCGACGGCCCCGGCTCGGCGACGTTCTTCTTCCCTTCTTGCCCAGGGCCATGGTGGTGACGAGGTCGGGAGTTGGAGAAAGAGGAACAAGTAAGTTGTTTGCACGCAAGATGAAGGGTGAGATGGAGACGGAGGGCAATGATGTTCCTGCGCCCTGCGCGGGCTGGCTTTATCCCCAGGATGGTGTTACCGAGGAGTCATGGGGAATGGGGGCGTCCTGCCCCGTAGAAGCCGCCACGCGTCACCTCTAGGCCCGGCAACGCGATGGGCCTCGCGTAGCTTCGCCCCCCAACAGGGCGGACCGTGCACGCCGCGGGCCTGGGGACTACTGTCGGCCAAGTGGGAACCAGGGTCCCATGGCTCATGTGCCTCTGGGCCAGCAGACAACACTTGGGCCGGTCCATGACAGGTGGCCCTACTTCAGCCACTCCGTAGGGAGCCCCCTCGCGACAGGCTCGCCCCACGAGGCCCCCTTGCCGCCAGGCAGAGCCCTGTCGAGGCCACCAAGCACCCAGCTGCCTCGCGAGGCTCCTGCCGTGAGGCCGCCTCACGAGGCAGGTCGTATGACGCCTGTAGCGGGGCTCCGCACCCGTCACGTGGATGACGTCCCACTGTCAAGACAAGGACGGCGAGGTGTGACCAAGCCCAGTTTTTATTCTGGTGATAAGAGATCAACGGCGCCTGTCTCCCCCAAAGCAAGTCCGAAAGCATTTTCTCTTTGGTGAAACAAGATCAGGGAAGATCGGCACGCCAGGGCAGAGGTCATCGCCGAGCCCACCATTGTGTCATCAAGACTACTTTATCAGGTGGATACCGCCTTTAGTCAGGGTAAGCCTGGTCTCATGTCCCCCTTCGAATTGCAGTCCTGTGGCCACCCTTTCCTTCTAATATTTTCGGGGAAGAGGACCAAGGCACTACAAAAGGCCCAGGGCTGCCTCCATGTAAGGGGATCGAGCCATTCTCCCCACCGCTCGTGTACCTCGAGACACAAGCTCTATTACAAAGCAATTCAACACAGGCAGGAGGGGGGTATTACACCAGCACGGTGGCCTGAACCTGGGTAGCTTGCGCGTCCCCTTCGGGTTCGGTGAGAGCCAGCATGCCCGTCACAATCCCGTCGTGTAGTTGTCGTCGTGTCATAGGTCGCCAAGCAAATCCCCCCAGAGTTTGAACCTTTGTTCTTGGAGAGGTTTTCTTGGACAAAGATCCTAGACTCCGACAGGCGTTGAAGCCAACAATTTCCGAATGGACAAGCGTCGGCGATCGTGACTCCATGAAATTGTAATCCCTACTATGTTTTATGATGTATGGGACGTGATGTTGGCGGTGATGTTGGGTGGGTGCTGCTGATGCAGATAGAGCTGTGTGGATACGAAGTAGTATGGCGGAATCATCTATGCTGGCCAGGGTGGAGGCGATTGCATGACCAACATATTCAAAACCGGCACCCACCGAGTTGCATGCTTTACCGGATGAGGAACTAGGTGACCGGTCGCCGCCAAAGCATCCTCCATCTTCCTCTGTTTGTAGTGGTGGGTGTTGTGTCTTACCATGTTAGCCTTTCTGGTGGCCAACACCGATCGGCCTCCGCCTCCGGGCCTGGCGTACCTACAAATATCTCGGTAGTTACCTCCTCTAGCTCTGTCGCGACAATGGACTGCGAATTGGGCGCGAACTAGGGTGGCTGCTGGCAATGACTAGAGCGGGGACAGTGGGGAAAGGGCAGATTTTTGCGCAAAAATAGTGCGAGTTATCAAACAATGCGGCTTCACCTTGCTTTTGTGTGGGCCGAGGGTGTCGATGTCTAACAGGGAAGCTATCCGGACTCCCCCAAACTTCTCCCAGCTTATTTTGAAGTCTGCAGGAATCGGATGTGTGGACTGACCCGTAGACATTTGATGGACGACGTTGGAGGTCGCAAAGTATCCGGATAGCGCGGGCTAGACGTTAATGAATGGTTTGATGTGCGGCTTTTGTGACTCACTAACAATCATATGAAAAGAGTTACTAACTGTAGCAGTACATGCGCCACATCGACAATACTGCCCACGTAGAATTCTACTACCAGACATGCCCGTGCATTGCAATGTGCATTGCAATGAGAGATAAATTATTATTTTTATCTTTTGATTCTGAATCATCATATTGATGCCTACACCTATTGCCACACTCAGTTAACATCTGAACGGTGCGGCTCGAAACTAAGGAGGCCACGTCTATGAATTAAGTCTAATTAAAAAGCCTATATGTGTCACCACCACATGGACCGGATGGAACACAAATTAAGAGCCTACATGCTGGTTCCAATATTAACGTTCATGACTATAACAAGAACTGTTCAGATATTTTTAAAACAATTTTTCATGTACTTCTAACGTTCATGCATTTTAGAAGTGTATGTGCATCCCGTAAAAATTGTCTGTGCATTCACTACAAAAAAGAATTGTGTAATCCATTGGTAAGTATGCGCTTGGATATCGCTGAGAGATGGTATGCACGTAGGATCTTAGATCATGGGACATGCACAAAGCGAGAACATGTACAAGTACAACATGCCACAATAGTGCCCAAAGGCCACCCCTGTATGCCTGTCTTCTGTCATTGCTCCCGACCAGCTATAATGGATTAATTATAGCACGCCGCTCGCACTAATGACCAACCCATGCATGTGTGTCTCTTTTTCCTCACTTCTCGCCCGACCAACACACAACAATGCATGTGACATTTTCATTTCTAATCGGGTTCAAAGTCGATACGAAAGAAAGGCGAATCATTTTCTTTTGATTAAGGTTGCACCCTAAATAGCATTTTAAAAATAGTTAACAGGTAAATAACATTATATTCATATTCTAAACATTTTTGTAATCAAATTCAATATGTCACATGTTAAGATTGGAATTGGGTTTTAGAAGTTATGGTTACTTAAAAAAGCATTTATCCTTGATGGAGTGTAGGTTGATAAAGAAAATATTAGGTTTTTCTTGCAAAAATACAAAAAAAATGTTTTGTGTGACTTAAAGATGGACCGCGTGTTAAGTAGCAGAAAAGGTCGGGGTTTTCCATAAAAAAATGCAAAAAGATTCATGTTCCCTGTAAATTAAGTGTGGACTGTGGGTTAATTGTTGAAAAGATAGGTTTGTTTTTAGTAAAACATGTGACGAACGAGTAAAAGCTCTCTTCTCTTTACAAGTACACTATTAAACAACGCTATCTTTTTCTTGAGAATATTAAACAACATCAATTCTTGGATTAACTTGTATGTACATGCTTGCGGTCATGTTTCTAGATGAGAAGACATAGTGCTTCCACAGTTGAGGCTACAACAACCAATAACAACTAATGTGCCAGCACTCTCAAGAACGAGAAATAACTAGCTAGAAGGCATAAATATTAAACATATCCAGCTCTGAGCCCAGGATCATCTGCATTCGGTGAACAGTAAAATCCTTAAAAATAGCGATGATTATTCAGTGTGTGATGCCCGTGCCAAATACTGCGAAGTTTGGATATTTGAGGAGCTCATGGGAAAAAAATACAAAATGACCACCAAATAGTGCAAAATTTCAAGCATTCTCATGAGAAAGATTTTTTTTCTATGAGCTCCAAAAATGTCTAAACTTCACCAAATTTCGCAACAAAAATATTCAGTTTTTTCTTTTGCTATTTTTAATTGAATTACTGGACATGCCCGGGCTCATCTGAGCCTGGGAGCCAAAATGCCTCTTTCAAAATACCAGTACTAGTTAGTCCAGACTCTCTCCAGTTCCTTGATATAATCATCTATATCTAAATAGCCATTTCCCACTAACATATTACTCTTAACATGCACGCATGCCATCTCATCTTAGAGACATGGAAGGAAAAACCCACCTCAACGTGCACACATACATGAAAAATGTTCACCTCAATAATTAAATACAATAAATTTATGTATTTTTAGTTTTAGTTCACATAATATTCATCTGAATACTCCTTCTTTGTGAGAATCTTGTCTAAATATGCACTCTCCAAATAATCAAACATTATAAAAGTATGTTGCAATCAGTTCCCTTCGCAATGCACATGATACGTTCTAGTGTAACATGTATTAAAAGCCATTCACTCAGGTAGGACGAGCCAATTTTATTTTCTTCATGACAGCCAAGGGTAAATCTTTCACACTCTTTCATTTTTTTTGTTACCAACAACTTGGTTGCCTTTTTCTTTATTAGTTTTTCGTTGTAATAATACATAGAACGGGCCTTGCCGCCGCACAATGTAGAATTTTCTTAGCCACAGGGAAGGGCACGAAGGCCCAACATGCTTTATTATTTTCAAGGGTGGCATTACACACAAGACCCTACGACAATAAGAAATAACAAACATACCCTAGAGTTTTATAAAGAATACCCTAGAAAAAAATAAAAACATGACCAGGTCCAAAGCTGGTTTCCGATGGCTTCACTCTCACTAGCGCCGGAGACAAGACCACTTAGTCTGCCATGGCCGCTATAAAAGGTCTCCATATACACTACCTTGAGGCAACACTGACCCCCAAACGGCATCGTGGCCGAGAGAATGATGTTGGGTCCCCTTCAGACTTAAGATGTGACAAATCGTCGGAGGCAGTCGGCCAAGCATCATAGGTTCCATGGCTTCTCCTTATACATCGACGGTGGTGCCCAGGATTCCCGTTGTGTTCCTCCATATCGACATTAGGGGCTCTTCCCCAATGACATTGCACCAAATAGTGGCATAATGCCACAAACCAACACAAGGTTGACAAACTGGCTAGAAGGCCCTAGATATCTTACCCATACTCTCTAAGCTCCCCTGTCATCTCCACCTCAAGCGACGACTCTTCCAGAGGCAGAGGAAAGGGTAGGAGGCAGTCTCAATAAGAGGGAGAGGGGAGGAGGGAGGAAATGAGTGCCCTGTGGGTCAGAATTTTACATTGTGGTTGTATATGGTCATACACTTTTGAATGTGTTTCTTAATGCCTCTTAATTTCTACTATGTTGTGGTGTGGCTTAGTTTTGTGTGGTTGCTTCTCTGTAAATTCTTATTGGATATGCATATGACCATTCCATCCTACTACTCCTAAATATGGTTTTGCATATCAATCGGTCAACATTGTTTAAGCAGAATAATATGAGCTGGATCTTATTTTTAAGAATCATAGAAAATACAAGTTGTTATATTAAGTGTTTCCCAATTTAGAGGATGTGATTTTTCTTTCGGAGTACCAGAAATATGAAAGACTATGTTTACTTCTTTTTCTACCCCATCTTAGGCTAGAATGTTTATTATTGTTGTAAAACATTTTATTATTTTTGGTTTTATTGGACGTGTTGGCTATGTGCATTGTGTTATGCAAAGGCCATGCACTCGCTCAGTACCTTGTATCACCTCGATATATTATTTGAACGAACATGCCCTTTACCGAAAGAAACTTCTTTTTTCTAAGAACTATAACTCATATATAATTGATGTTGTTCTGTTATAGGTGATGATTCTTGACTACAGATTACTATTCCCAACAGGAACAGCTCAGGCTCACCTTATTAATAGTTTTCACACCCCTCAGGGAGCTATTGTAGCAAAGTATGTCATGTAGTTTCTTTGCTTGGCGCAATTGTTTTTGCTATTTTTGGATTGTTAAAACTAACTTTATAGTTTACCCAGGATGCAAGTTGCGACCATATTTAAACTTTTCGTCGGTAGCTTTTCTTGGACTTCGTTTGCTTGGTTATACGCTTCAGGAAAAGGTTGTGGGTTTTCAAGCTTTCCCTTGTTTGGACTAGAAATGTATAAGAAGAGGTAACAAATATGTTTACAGATATTTATGTCATAAGATGTTATATGTTCATACTATCTCCATGATTAAATATTAATTAAGATTCATTTTATCGAAAATGAGGATAACCCCTAGCCTCTATATTGATTAATGTCACGACGAAATATTAATGGTTGAACAAAGCTAGTCAAAGCCAAACACCGATGCCGAACAAATGTTCTAATACAAAGAAAAAGGAAAACAACCCGAAGCTAACTTCTATAACTAGCTCACGACAATCATCTTCTCTGATATCTACCACAATCTATTGCTAGTGACAAGTCAGCGAAGAAAAGAACATTTGGCCCAATGAAAAGCACGCTAAGTCTTCAAGAAGAAATAAGGCTCACATGTTGATGGGTCCAACCAAATGTCATACTTGGGATGTCACTCCAAAGCGGAGTTTTAGGCCAGCGCCTTCACCAAGGGCATAACACAAGCACGTCGACATTGGTTGATCTAGCAGAGAGGAAAGATCATGGGTGCAGACTTCTTGTCGAAAGAATTTTTACAACAACCTCTTTGTTGGTTGGAGCCTTCTTGCTAGCCGGAGTTCTGATAGAAACAAAGACCCACCCATGTCACTGGACACTGAAAATACATGGAGGATCTCGCCACCCCACACCTATTCACTACCACCACACTCTTCAATCCCTGTTGTTGGGACAGGGAGGGGTGTTGAAGAAAGGTCATGAAAAAATGGAAACAACTATAGATGGCCAGCACTACATCACCTCATCTTGGGATAGCCTGAACCATCCTCCTATTGGAGCTCCACTAGTAAAGAGCACTGTTGTTCCTCCATCACCATCGAGTCACTTCCATGTCCATGGCGAAATTTGCACCCCAACAGCAGGGACGAAACCATGACTAGCACAATCATCGGGCCTCAAAACGTTAACGATGCAAGTGATTTTCAAGATCCTTCTTTAGTAAACATGTTAGGTCTTGTCCAACTTCATGTTTCATATTATAGATATAATTGTTAATGACCACCATATAAAGAATAGTATCATACATGCATGAATAATTATATTCCCCAAAATATGATTATATTGTTTTTATAATAGATATTATTGATTTCAGTATTTATAGTTTTACTCCAAAGGATGTTTCAGGTTTTAAGGCAACACGTCTTCAGAATTTATAATGAATATTCCCTTATTTCTCTATACAAAATTTTGAAGCATACACGTGTAAAGCACATAACCCAAATATTAGATAATAAGGTTAACAATATAAGTATCATAGTCAATCTTCAACGAAATCAACATCCTAGACACCTTCTTAGAAAACCATCTACATTGGCCAAATGATGGGTATTAACACTCTACAAGTGCAAATCCTTTCTAGAGTATATTTACAAAAAACACCACAAAGCCCAACCTAGCCCATTAACTGCCACCACTATAGGGATTGACTATTCTTCACCCTGGGTGAGGAATAGTTATTCTTCACCCACACTCTATTTTAACATCAATTTACTGTAATTTTATGTTCCATAAATTTTATCTTATTTTGGCGTACAAAGAGACCGCAAGAAAATATATAGTCACCGTAAAAAATATTTTATGTTACGTAAAATTACAAATGTAAAAACATAATAATGTAAAAATATACATAAAATGAAAATTTTCCAGTCTTATGATCTATATTTTTGTTTTCTTATGCCAAATTTTACATTCAATACGAATGTAACTATTTGTATTGCAAATGTAATTTATTTATGAAATGATCATAAGATTACCTCGGGTTAAGAATAAATATTCTGCACCCTGAGTGATGAATAGTCAATCTATAAGCCATAACATGATGCCATTCTTCGATACTATTTTTGTTACGAGTTTTTAACCATTCATTGAAATGAGGCATGTGTACGCCGTTGGATAGCTATAGAATAGGCGGAACTTTTTCATGTTAGACACTGTTTTTGTTCTCGTAGGGCTTTAAATGAATTTTGAATATGGTGCGGTGCCCATTGAGTGGCAGTGGACGTATTTACATGAAATTTTTGATTGGTTGGTAGAAATGATGCAAATGATACACCGTCGACAAGATATCGACAAGACACAACTTTTTCATGTTGAACACTCTTTCTAGTTCATTATGGGTTAGATGCAATTTTAAATATAGTGAAAAGCGGACGCCATTTCTTTGACACACCCCAAAATCAATAGTGAATGCCATCTAACGGATAACTGAACTGCGATCGCTAATAGTATTCGGTTGAATGCAGTTAACTAAACTGACAAAGAACTTTCTTTAAATGAACATTGAACTGCCAACTTTTTTCCACGTGCGGTAGTAGATTGCAGTTCTCGACAGGGAAAATTGCAGTGGAGGACAAATTGAAGTGAACTACACAAAAAGTTTTGTCTTTTCTCAACATTTTTTAATGAGTCTGGAGCGAGAGAATGAGGCGAGTGAACTAAAAAAATTATTTATGAAATTATTTTTTTGTCTATACAATCGTGGCATAGGCAAGGCAAACTACATTTTTAAAGAAGTGAACTTCTCGTGATGTTTTTTATTTTTATTGCTTTACCAAATGAACTATAGAGGATTCTACAATGAACTACATCCGGGGTAACATATTTTTTTAGAAAACATGTCCTTGCAAATTTACACATATTATACTTTAACACAAGCAGTACACACAAGAGACATGCAAACGGGCATACGGAAACCAGCCGAACTACATAGTCGATCGAGCCCAACTGCATGACTGTGTCTTGGACTAGGGGGTGCTTGCCATGTCAGCTCCCAGCCATATTTGCTGGGGCGAGGACCCCTGTGATAATTAACTGGTGGGCCACACTCGAAGGGCCAAGGAGCGCCAAGGTGGATATCTCCGGAAGACTTGGCTCATACTCCAAGACTTAGAGGTCGTCATCGACACTCTTATCCTTCGATGCTACTAACCTATGTAGACCCTATGTACCCCAGTATCTATATAAGCCGAGGGGTTAGACCATACACGATAAGTTTCATACACATGCAATCTCATGGTAGATCAACCTATACATGTACCCCTCGATCCATACAATAAAAAAAGAACGTAGGGTAATATCTCTTCGAGAGAGACCGAACATGGGTAAAATCTGTGTCTCTGTTACCATCGCACCAAGGCGGCCCGCTCTAGACACCCTGCACTGGATCTGCTGGATTTGACTCCATCATTGGTGGCCCATGCTAGTCCCTTTGAGTAGTCGAAGCAGTTCGACATCACGGCTCCACATCAACGGTCAAGTCAGCTACAATATGACTCTCTGCCAAGGCCGATCTTTGTCTTTGGTAGTGTCACCCTCTTCACATATCTGGCCGAGCACCTTGGCCAGGTCAAGAACTTTGCTGCGGGTTGGATCATTAGATTCAGCAACCTAGAGTATGTTATGGACAATCGCGTGAGCTTGCTTTCTCCAACTGGGTGTCAGACTAGATCAAGAAGCATAATGCATCGGCCCAAAACTTGGAGTCAGTCCAGGTGTCGGAGGATGATGCAATCCATATCTTAAATAAGGATCTGAGCACCAGCCCTAATTCCTAGGCATCTAGCCTAGTTCCCGGTGAAGAACCTAGGTCCATTTTAGATCGGACGACGGTGAAGCTCCCTCTTGTCCTGGTGCTTGATCGGGCCATGGATGAAAAAGGGCACTTTTGGACAAGATATTAGATTGGATTCAGTAGCTTGCGATCCTAGACGCTTAAAACTAGATTTATAATCGGATCTGGGGAGAAACCAGGGAGGTTAGAATTTTTGACCCAACCACCACACATGTAATCACAGACGTCGAAGATTTAGATGTCATCCTTGCAAGCGCCTCCGATGAGGCAACCCACATGGATGACGGCGTGGGAGAGTCCTCATACAATTCTCCATTGGTCGTCAGGACAAAGGCTAGTTGAGTGCAACATCCACTACAATGTCTACATGGTAGCCACCCCCCAATAATAGGGGAGGAGACAACCCTTACAAAAATGATGGCGGCAAGGGCAATGGCGGTCCATGTAAGGGAGGGAACATCAACACTAACAACAACGATGGCCATAAAGACAGCGATATGGGGCAAGGAGGCGACAACGACGACAGAGACTACAATCCCGAAGGGGAGGAGCATTGCAATCCCAAGGACAACCTCGAAAGAAGCCCCGACTCTAAGGATGAAGACATCCTCAAAGAATCTCTAGGCAATACCAACTCTGACACATTGCATATAAGACAAGTGAGTACATCCAAGAGAATAAAGAAGAAATCTTGACATCTTTGAGACTTAGAGGATGACCTTACCGATCGGTGAAACAATTTCTTCCAAGCCAAAGACGCGCTTTAAACTAGGCCAACACGGATAGAAGCCAACAATCAGCCTTTATACCCATGAAGGAACCTTATGGATTAGATGGACAAAACAGCCGAGGACGACATCATATCAAGGCACAAGTCGGCTGCTGATCCCAAGTGGCTACTAAAAATCGACCCCACACTTCACTGAATGTCAAGTCGGCACTGATAAGCGCGCTCCTGAGGCTACAAGGCGCAGAGGAGATCATAACCCTCAACTAGAAAATTACAGGGCAGGTTCGAGGGACAAAAGGCCATTAAGGCCCGAGACACACCTTTGTCTATTTACCAATCCAAGCAAAGCCTAGCTGGTGGACACACAGGATACCTAGCCTAGTTGGCCAAACAAGGTAATGTACGTGATTACACAATAAACCAAATTATATCCATGTCATATGTGCGTCATGGCACCGCACGTGTCCGAGAAGCTGCTCGCCCCCAATGTTTCATGGGTGAGGTCATGGAGCATCGGTTCTCGGACGGGTTTGAACTCGTAAAAATTGATCACAATGACGTTACCACAAATCCATTGTTATGGAATGTGTATTTCCTCCTCGCCATCCACATTGTCGGTGGAGACAGTGTCCATGCTCTAAAATACTTGCCATTAGAGTTGAACAGTATCCTACTAGACTCAAATGAAGAATGGGATGAACTCGAAAACGAGTTTCTGTCCAAATTTCAGGCCACCTATGTGAAGCCACCTGATGCCGATCACTTGGCCAATATCATACAGAAGCCTAGTTATTTAGTGTGAAAGTCCCGGAATCGGTTCTTAACAAAGATGAACCACATCCTGGACTGTCCTGACGTAGAGGCCATCACATCCTTCTGGCATAATATCAGCAATTAATGGCTAGCTAGAGAACTGGGCCTTTCGACATCACCCAACTGATGACTTAACTTTGGACTGGCGAGGATAACTGGCTTGCTATAAAACAATGTCGGAATGACGATCCTGATACATCTGTGGTACGTGACAAGAATGGCAAACCTCATTGTAATCGTCGGAACAAGCGTCGCAATAGAAGCAATAGCAATGCCAAGGACGGTGAAATTAACGTCGGATTCAGCAACCAGCACCGAAATGATGGCAAAAGGAAATCTTTCCAAGGAGGGGCTAGCTCACACTTAGCTAAGATCTCAAATCAACCATGCGCCATCCACAGGAATCCTGAGATGCTGGCCACCCACAAAAACAACACTTGATGGTTTATTAAGCAAGTCGGGAAGGTTACGAACAAGAACCAGGGTAAGAGCCAACCCGACGGCAAAAACCACAACGGGGATAGAGACCAGCCCGGGCCGAGCAATACCGGACAAAAGCATTTCCCTGCAGAGGTGAACGATGTTAATATGATCTATGCTACGCACATCGCCAAATAGGAGAGGAACCGTGCGCTCCATGGTGTGTATGACGTAGCGCCCATAGAACCAATGTATGACCAGTGGTCGGAATTACCGATCACATTTGATCAGTGTGACCACCCGACCAGTGTGTGCCATGGAGGAACAGTAGTCATGGTCCTCGATTCCATTGTTGACGGCTTTCATCTGACTCGGCTCCTTAGGGATGGTGGTAGTAGCCTCGACCTTATATATGTTAACACCATTAAGAATATGCATATCAACCCAGCACAGATCCAGCCTAGTACTACCAAGTTCAAGGGTATAATACTAGGCATATAGTCACAATGCTCTGGCAGGGTAACCCTGCAGGTAGTGTTAAGCAAACCCGGCAACTTACGCCTCGAGGATTTGATCTTCTAAATTTTCCCTTTAACAGTGGGTATCCTACACTCCTCGGTAGATCTACCTTCTCCCTCTTTCACGCCATCCCACACTACACTTATCTAAAGCGTATGCCAGGACCCAAAGTTGTCATCACGGTAAACGACAACATAGAGTGATCACTCGAAACTGAAGAGCAGATCACGGCTTTCACACCCGAGATGTAAGCAGCAAAGAGGCGTCAAGGGAAAAGGCTAGATTAGGCCGCCCTGATCTCACTAAATGTCAATGGTCAACTCGCGGTGCATCCGATGACGACTCCGACATACATCAGACACCACCCGACGACCAGATGAATGCCACCTCAGAGCCTGCTGAACAAGATCCTAAATAGGGAGACACGCTCTACCTCCCCAATGCACTCCCGAGAATCACGTTCCTTGGCATCACAATTTTCCATTAAAAATTCCTTGGAGGTTGGTGCAGCATGACGGTACAAGGCAATATGCCCAATGTCAGGTAAGACGACAAGGACCATATCCTTAAAATCTATGCATCAAGCAGTGGCACAATACCAAGGTGAAGATTCTCCAGACGAGGTGTGAAATCAGGGGTTGGCTCGAAGCTTGGTTCCCCATGACCTGCATCATATCGGCGTACTTCCAGGCGGTACACTAAGCACAACAGCGACCGTTAAAGTTGAGACAGGGCACACTCCTCAGTTTAGGTGAGGAATAAAGGTAAGCCCTAGGTTGAAGAAAATCAGACATTGCCACCATTTCCTAGACAAGGCTGAGAAAAACTGGGTCACGCAGAATGATACAATGCCATTGGACATGAAGTCGCAAGCTCATATCTCGGAACCCTATCTCCGCCGTGACAACATGTAATACGTGTAGCATGTATCTTTATTTAAAGCTTAGGTCCATCATTAGGCTCGCCCTTATTGACATTGAATAAATAGAGACCCAAAGTTTGGGCTACTAATACACTCTTGGTCTCATTCAATTTTGATCAGTGCCTTTACTTCACTACACTTGGGTTGATAACTTTATCGGAGGCCATCAGGCGCCACAACAGGTTTAGGGGGGCTGCAAAAGACAACCCAATCTCCAACACATTGAGGTGCTCCGTGGAGCCATCGATGACTTCCTCGGACCTTTGCCATTATATGCATCAATTTTGACCTGTGTCTTGGGTATATAGCTGGGTTGGCTAGTTCCTATATTTACCCCTTACATTTCCGCTTGTTTGGCTAAGGGATTACCGGGAGCACGTCTGTGATTGTTACTTCGTGTTGAACCGGTATAGTACCTCAAGTGGCAGAAGTAGTAAATTTACAACCATAAGGTTTGTTTTTGTAAAATGTAGGCTTTTCTTAGAAAAACTTGAAATAGCTAAATCCGAGATCGACAGTTCCAAACACATATATCGAACCAGGGGCTATTTACTTTGCATTGCATATATGTTGTCTAACAAGTGTATGTTTAAGTCCTCTAGGTCTGGTTGCTTGGTGTTTCTAATAAATTAACTTAGACGGAGAAGCTGAAGACAGGCCAACTGCGCATTAAAATGTCAAGATCAAGCCAACATAAAGTAAGACACATAGAACAGGAAAAGTTAAATTCGCATGTACAAAAAAGCAATATTAAACAAGTAGCTTCTCGAACTTGATAATATTTATAGATATGTGGCTCATCATACCGAGGATAAAAAGTGTCCTTCATAGGTTATCTAGCAGGCCCTTGTGTTTGCAATCCTTCTAGGATATTTGGGAAGGTGCCATCACTTTCTCGAAGAATACATCGGGCCAGACTTCTTTTCCATTGTTGTCAAAAGGACAAGTGGATCGAGCTCCTACTTCAGATAATGTCCTGCACAATTACCCATGCCTATCGAGATCCCTCCAGGCATGTTGACTGTGTCCACCTCTGGATTTGGTTACACCCCTCTTGAAGGTAGTGTACTAGCTCAAAGTAGCTTGTCGGCATGGGCTCCTTGCCAAAGTGCTCAGAAGATATCCTCCATGGCAGGCCATGCCATCTTATGTAGCTCCTCGAGCTGCTACAGCTTTGACCCGAGGAGGACGTTGTGTGTAGACTCCAGAAATTGAAGCCAAACCAGCTATCATTGTTGGTCGACCTCTTCATGGCTCTATTGTTGAAGCGGCAAGCCTCTTCGGCACTACATGGAAGATTAGGAAAGGCACCTAGCTAGCGTGCATCATCTCGGTGAATGCTCGATGTCTAGATATACAATGCAAAAGATATGTCTTACCAAACACTGTTTTCATGGACTGATGACCCACAAGTATATGGGATTGATCATAGTCGTTTAGATAAGTAAGAGTGTCGAACCCAACAAGGAGAAGAAGGAATCGATAAGCGGTTTTCAGCAAGGTATTCTCTACAAGTGTTGTAAGATAGTTTTGATAGATATTTTGGTAGCCAGATAATTCTTAACAAGTAACAAGAAACAAAAGTAGCAAGGTGCAACAAGTGTCCAAATCCTTAATTGTTCTAAGGACAAGCCGGTGATACTTCTTATAGTGGTTAAAACGCTCTTGAGGGCACACGGGAATATCATCAACTTACTTTCACCATGGTTCATCAACTTCACATTCATTGTCTTGATAAGTGTTATGTGGGTGGAACAAAGATAAGGTATAGTTCTTATTGAACAAACATCTACGTCTTATTATACCCTCAATGCAAGCATCTGCAAATACAAGAGAAGTAATTAAGATAAATTTAACCATAGCATTAAATATATGGATCCAAAATAGCCCTTGAAGAACAATTTGTAAATTGGGGTTTAGGCTTCAATCACTCCCTCAACCCATCATCTACAAACTAGTTCCACGATGCCTTCCCCTAGGCCCAAAGATGGTGAAGTGTCATGTAGTCGACGTTCACATAACACCTCTAGAAGAGAACAACACAACATAATATCAAAACATTGAATGGTGATCAACTTCACATGATTACTAATAACATGACTTCTCATATGTCCTCAAGAATAAAGTGAACTACTGTCAAATCATCTTATAAAAATGATTAGTGGGTATGAATATATGATTGACAATCTAAACATAAATATCTTCCACCAAATAAACCATTTAACACCAACTACAAGGTGTAATTAACACTACTAGCACCCCAAGTACCAATCTCAGGTTTGGTACAAAGATTGAACATAAGAGAGAAACTAGGGTTTATACATGAGATATTGTTGGTCAAGGTTTTGATGAAGATGATGATTCTGAAGTTGATGAGAGCGTTGGTGATCACGAATGCTTCGATTTCCCCGTCCCTGAGGGAAGTATCCCCGATAGAATTACTCCTCCTGAGAGCAAAGTGTTGTTACTATGGTTCCTCCTCAAGACGGCAGTGGAATGTCCCAAAACTCTTATCTTATTTTTGAGGGAAAATAGGAATTTATGGCCAAAGGACGTCGGGAGGGGAGCCACCAGGGCCCTTGATGGCCAAGTGGTGTGACCTGGGGGGTTGCCGCGCCACCTGCCCATGTGTATGGCTGGTGGGGGCCCTCTAGCATATATTTTTTCCACAATTCTTTATACATTCAAAATAATTCTCCTAAAATCCAGGCTTTGTTTTGACCTCTGTAGAATTTCAATCTCAGCTGTTACTTTTTCACGTCAGAACTCCCTCTGCCGGCTCCCTCCTTTCATGTATCTTGCATTTTAATAGAGAAAAGGCCTTAGAATTGCATCATATTGTAAAATATATCATTCAAAAAAGATAAAGAACAATATGTAATTATGATGCAAAATTGACGTATCAACGCCTACCGAAGTTCCTCCCTGACTGAGGAGCTTGGAAGGCTGCTAGCTATTTCTCCTGGTCGAGCCACTTAATTATAGCAGTGTCTGCTTCCTTGGGAGCCATTAGTGCGTCACATTCAGTGACATGCTAAGCAAGGTCCCCCTCGACGGTGGCCACCCTTGCCTGGGTAGCCTCACAGATCTCCTACTCCATGTGGAGCAGGTCACCGTTCTCCTGGGCCTTCCCCTTAGATGCTCGGTCTCGGCATGATCCCTGTCTAGCTCAGCCTTGAGATCATCCACGCATTGATCTGCACCTGCATGAAACAATATAAAATTATGTGGAAGCCTATATGTATGAGGTATAGTGAAAGAGAAGGTGCCTCAGGATGAGCAGGAGGCCCAACAGCTGAAGAAGCGGGCCTCATGTCGGTTCCTTTAGGAACCAACATGAGTCTCGGGGGCTACTACATATTCGTGCAATCTTAAATTAATACACTTTTTGGCATGGAGTTTTGATGAGTCGACGACCCAAACCAACTTTAGGCTTGGGGGCTACTATGTATTTCTCTCAAGAGGTATTAAGACATTCATCCTCTACTAAATTAGTATATACTTTGTAAATAATGTAGTATCCAACTACCCTCTTTCTTCTTCTTGTTTTTACGGTGTCCTTTGTTACTTTACCAATGACTACCTCGAGGGCTACTACGAACATTTACATTCTTGGGATTAAAGTCAAAAAGGACAGGAAAAGGTTGCATAACTCCATACCTTTGGCAAGGAAGAAGTACATATCCATTAGCCCAGCCTCAGCAGACTGAAACTGACCCAAGGCTGCTTGGAGGCTGCCGTGCTACTCAGGGAGGAGGACTTGGATTGTGAGATCTGCCTCATTGTCTTGGCGATGCTCAGCCAGCTCATCCTTGGATATTAGCAAGGCCCGCACGGGTGACCTTGGTACATCATCATCGGTCGTAGGCGATGGGGACAGCGCCAGCTGCTCGTGGGGTTCTCGATTCACGTGAGTTAAAGAGGCTGGACTGGCGTACAACCTCTCTTCATGGACAAAGGAAGGATGTCCCCCTTGGTTCAAGTCCTCATCCCTCAAGACTGAGATGTTAACCACGGTAATGATGTTGTCGGTCCCTTCTTCAACATTAGTCATCGGAGGGAGGGTGGTCTCAGCATCTCGCACTATGGTATGTATGAGGGAGGAAGCGGTTCCTACCACTTAGGTGACAGGAGCAATCTCCACAATTGCATGCGGAGGAGACATCGTAAGAAGTGATGTAACCTCCTCCTCATGGGAGGGTTGCTGCATGTTAAAGGATTCAGTAAATGTTGAGACAATTTCTGCTTGAAGGATGAAGGCATAGAACATGGGTATTAAAAATGTCACGTGTCGGGTTGGGGTCCAACTTGGTTTGTTCGGTTAGAGGACCATGATTCCTTGGAGGGATCATAGGGAGGAGAGGGATCCTGGTTGTCTAGCGCCAAGAACAGGCCTGACGCCTAGTTATTGGAAGCCTTTCAGCACTTGAAACCTTGAGAGGGGGAGGAGGGCTCCTCGACGTCCGAAAGGACTACTCGATTCATCCTTCTGACAACAAGCGGTGGTGGCATGCCACTGGTTTCCTATTGCAGGTCCCCGGTGTTGGATTCGGTGTCCGAGCCCTGGTTGCTTTTAATGCGTGTCTTGGATGCACTGTTTCCTAGGCCAGCCCCTTAGTGGTCTTTGTCCGATTGACCTTGTCAAGGGTTGTGGAGTGTTTCACGGTCCGCAAGACGACTAGGATGGGCTCGACGGAGTGTTCGGGCTACGGGGTTGGTGAATTGACCCGGACCACTGCTTTTAACAAATTATAAGAGACAAAATTAAGTGTCCTGGCATCACAATTTAAAATCACCTCATGATGGGGATGGACATGGCGTCAGACTTTGTTGGGACGGCGTTTGCCCAGTAGCCGACATCAGCCCCTCGACCCTAAAGGCTTTGTCCTTGGTGGTGAAATGGAGGGCATGCATCCCTACGATAGTTTTCCTTGTGTATAAACCTCGGATGGTCTAGCTCTCGTCATTGTCCTTGATGGACTTGCACGTAAGGTGGGCTCTGCTCGGCGGGGCAGGATGCCACCATGGAGCATGACGTGCATGACGTTGTTTGAAGTGATGCCTTCTGCATGAAATAATCCACCCTCTTCATGAGCCTTGTCAGTTCCTCATCCTCGCTCCAAGTTATGTTCCTGGGGTTCCAAGAGAAGACCATCACTAGTGGGGATACCAAGAAGGCGGAGGTGATCCTTTCTCGGGTCACCAGTGGCATCTCAGTCATACAAAACCATTCGCCCTGCAATTTCTTCACTATTTCAATGAATTTTCCCAGTAACTACTTGGTGCCAGGGATCTTAATCATCATTGTTGCCATGCATTCCGTGGGTTTGTTGTCGCTCGTGTGCATCTTGGTGCAGAAAATCTTGAGCCATAGTCCAAAATGGACTCTATGTAGAGTATTGAGTCATAGAAAGTGACATAACATGTGATATGGAGGATGGAGTTGGGGACGAGGTGGTCGAACCGATGACCATAAAAATAAAGAGGTCCTCGGAGGAAGGGATGGATAGGAAATCCCAAACCTTCGAGGACAAGGGAGATGAAGATGACGCTCTCGCCGGAAGGGGGCTTGAGGACCTTATAGTAGAGTGACATGTCGGCCAATTGACAAGCGGAGACGGGTTTGGGCGATCTTGGCCGACAGGACGTATCGAGCGTCCCAGCATGGAACGATGCGTATTTGGTGGCGATGTATGGGCGCCATGGCCCCCTGGTACTCATGGCCCTTGGGCTTTCGGCGGCCACCTTCTCGCTCCATCGCGGTAGCCTTTTGGCTGCCCTTTGATGGCTTCACTACCATGTGGGAACTCTCCATGGCCATCTCTCAAAGGTGAAGGGCAGGGTAGGAAGCTTTTTTATAGGCGATGGAGCTCGAGGATGAAAAAGGCAAGAGTGGTATTAGGACCATAAATCTTGATTCATCTCGCCTTTAGCCTTTTACTGGCAAGTGAAATGTAGATTGAGTGTTCCGCTTGGCAGTAATTTCGTGAGCTCCCCATACGACATGCGTCAAGAGCACGCGCAAAGCAATGGGTCTGTTGATGAGGCCACTACAAATCCGAAGCACGATCTCTTTATTCATTAGATGTACCTATAGTAGTGGCCTCAAGCCGCGCTAGCACATTATGATGACATATGAAGTGACTACATGACTCTGTAGTGAATGGTGAAATAAAGGTTAGTTAAGGCTGTCAGAGTAGGACTGAATTGTCACCCTTACATGGAGTGTGTGAAAGTTGCGTCGTTTAAAAAGCCCTATGTGGGAAAGGGACCATGGGTTCGAGGTTCTCCTATGATGTGATAATAATCTTTCTACAAGAAGCAAACATCAACATGTTAAGGGCCACCTCAGATGCCCATGGTATGAGAACTCGTCGGTAAAAGGTGAAGACTAGTTGAACTGGCTCGCAAGACAGATGACAAGTTACAGCTCGGAAGGACTGAGGAACATCCATTACTTTTAGATTGCTTCGGGGGCTACTTATGGTGTCTTAGACTAGGGGGTGCTTGCCACATTAGCTTCCGGCCATATGGGCCGGGCCAAGGACACGCTGAGATAATTAACCGGTGGTCCACACTTGAAGGGCCAATGAGCGCTAAGGTGGATATATGTCGAAGACTTTACATACTACAAGAATTAGAGGTCGTCTTTGGAATACTTAGCTGTAGATGTAACTGGCCTAGGTAAACCCTAGGTTCCCCATTGTCTTTATAAGACGAGGGGTTAGACCATAGAAGACAACTCTCATACACACATGACCTTGTGGTAGATCAACATGTACTCTATACCCCCACGATCAATACAATCAAAGAGGGGTGTAGCGTAATATCTCTTCGAGAGAGCCCGAACATGGGTAAAAGTTGTGTCTCGGATACCACCACAACAAGGCTAATAGCATGGGACCCCCTACTCAAGATCCCCTGGATTTGGCTCCATAACTGTAGTGAAGCACCTATCTAAAATAAAAGTAATAAGAAACTGCAATATGGGCGCTGCCGAACTTCACGATAGCGACATCCAAAGGCAGAAGTGCCACTGAGAATCCCCTGCTGCTCCAACTAAAGTGGCTGTTTTCGTCCTCCTTCTTCGTGATCACAAGTGTCCCGCAATAGACAGGTGGTTGAAGAACTGAAACACATTGGAGTGCGTGCTGAACTGCATGAGAGTTATGCCCTTGAGCTTTCCTGGTAGAGGAGGCCGATAGAGTCAAGTGGTGGCCGGTGAACTTGCACAAAGACAGGGGCCCTGACCATGGAGCCTGACCAAGCCGGGGAGGAGGCAACTCGCTCGCTACTTCGCTGCAGGACAAATGCCAGAGTCTGGGGGGTAGGCGTGGAGGAAGGGGCGGAATCCTTGCAGATTTGGATGAGTACTTGTCGGAGTCATCGGATGGGGCGTCCACACGTGCATGCCATTGGGTAGGCGAGGAAGGGTGACAAAAGAGCAGGGAATCACCATCGTGTCTGGTTGCAAAACCACTGCCAACATGGGATCCGTGGAAGGGGTACTTGGATGCGATATGATCCATACTCGGCGAACTTGTTGCCATGGTCTCCAGTGCCCATAGGCATGCGGGGGCTAGATTTGACAAGTGCAATGTCTGGGTCCCCGGGCAACCAAGATCCGGCTATCCAGTGAGACCGTGCGCCATGAGGTGGCATTAGAGGTGGGGTGCGGGAGTGGCTATACGATGCGGTTGGGGAGGGGAGGCACGTTGGCTGTGAGTAAGAGGAGGCATGGCAGTCGTTGAGCATGGGTGGGGGTGGCAGCGTGACATCGTGGGGTGGCGGCGGGAGGTGTGCTGCCCGAGAGTGAGAGGAGGTGATGGTGTGGGGCGCTACGGTGGTCGCTGCTGTCTTGTGGTCTCCGACTGCCGGGCTGGTGGTGGTGTACAGTGGGGCTGGGGCTGCTGGTGGTGGTATGGGGCGCCGCAGCCACATGGGGAGGGAGGTTAGTGGTCGTGTGGAGCTGACGGGGGAGTGGTGGGTCGCAGGGCAGGGGTGCGTTTTTTATTTGTATTTCATTTTTGTGTTTTTCTGCTTCTTCATCTTAGTAAAATAAGGTGGTTTGTTAGTAGAATAAGGTCTTAAAGTTGTTAGCGGAGTAGACCCATCTCCACAAGCACCCTTACAAACTTATTCTACATGTCAAATCTTTTATTCTATATATCAACAGAGCCGGATATCCACCCCAAACCGAATTAAACTCCAACAAACTTTGAAAACATACCTTCCCCCACCCAGCCACTCGCTTCTTCACCCCACAACCGCACCCCACCCCGAAACGCATGACTCGCCCCCAATCCCCACACCATGCAAATCTCTTGACCAATTTCCTTGACATTTTATGGAGCTAGCGCACGGGTCCCTCCTCACCACCATCTTTCTTCGACACTACTACACCTCCACTCCCAACTCGCCTCCTCCCGATCTTTCATGTTTCAACACCTCATGCCGGCTTCCCCCACACCCGAAGCAAGCATCTTAACACAAAGTCCTAAGGTGTGGCGACATAATAGAATACCTACCCAAAGCCATGGAGGCGTCCCTCTCCTTGAGATCTTCATCCACCCAGTAGATCGAGCATGGCGCAAGGTGCTGCCAGTAGCAAGGATTGAGGTTACAACTCTCCATTTGTGCCACCCCTCTCCCTCGTCTACCAAATCGATAAACCAGGGGCCACACTATCTGGCGCCTCCATTGACATGCACACCAGACGTGCCACCATCCTTGTGAGACACACCCCTACAGTGGCCAAATCCGGAATGCTCCCCTCCGACCTGGATTGGCCTTCCTCATCCTCGATTTGCTCCTTCCACAACGGGGTCAGGGTCCATCATCGTCGTCCTTCCATTAGCCCCCTCTTCTGTCAAGATCGGCCGCCATCACAAGTACATGATTCTCTCTGGAGCTCACGGCACCCCTGGGCATATGTGAGGGCTACGTTGCTCCTACATGGGTGGAGATCAGACTCCCGCAACAGTAGCTTCCAACCCCAAAAAAAGAGTAGCAACACCAAGCTGTTGTATCCCCCAAGACCAGGGCAACTACCTTTCTTCCTACTCTCTATGTAGTGCAGTCCTCACTGCCACCCGCATGTAGCTTGGTGTCCAACTCGGTGGCCTCTTTACAGTGCATGTTGTCGACCATACTGTCTACTAAATGTTTGTCTGTTCCTCGATGTTCATTGATTTTTCATGAAAAATGTTCAGTGTAGTGCATCACATATTTGGGTTTGGTTCAACATAGTTGTGTGCAATCCTCTATTTCCACGTAGTGCAGTCCAACCGTTCAATGATTATCAAACCATTATCATCACTAAATCTATTGTTTGCGGTTCATTGTGTGAAGAAAATGGAACCGTTAACATTTTCCATTCAGGTTATTTCACAAATGTTAGGGACTTCATTTGTAAATTATGCAAAAATGTTGTAGTTCATTTGTAACGGGCCATGTGGTATGCTATTATTTTTTGAGGAAAACCCAAAGGTAGATTAAAGCAGTACACAACATTTGTGTTGCATTACACACTCTTGTTGATGTGCTTCTAAAACTGTGTGGTAGAGAACTACAAAAAAGGTCATTAAGAAGTTCGCTTTTTTTTTGCGGATGTAGTTCACTTGAAAAACAGTACTTGTAATTTACTGTTATCGCTTTGCACCTCTGTCCGATTAATGATTGTTTGACTAAAAAAAGATCAAAACAATTATGTCGTTCACTTCAATTTTTTTGGTGTTCACCCCCATGTGAAAAGCTCTCACCTCGTGTGATACAATGTGTTTCAAGAACAGTGAACTACATTGGCGCTCATAACATGTCATCAGATGTTGTTCTGCTTATTGGGTCCAACAATTTTTTTTTGGAAAATGCAACTCAATATTAACTTTGTCCAAAGTTGCTCTTAAACCATAAAGAATTAAGAAGAGTGCTATGTCAAAAGTTTTGCTTTGATAATATCTGTACGGTGAACTGTCATTTGACTCATTCTGACCAGTAGTTTCAAAATTTGACGAAAGAACATTCTGTGCTACTCAATGGGTGTCGCGCTATTTTCGAAAATACTTTTAAACTGTAATAAAATCAAAAAGCGTTCCACAAAAAGTTCACCCAAACCATAGCTTTCCAATGGTACATCAAACGCCTCGTCTGATTTATAGTTCGTAAACTGTCGCCAAAATTGTACCCAAAAAATGAGTGCAGTTTTCTATTTTGACATTGTAGTTTGGTTGCCTATCGAATGCACTTCACTTGTCGATTTTTAGTTCCGGCAAAAAACATGGTCTGCATTTTCGTATTACAAAACTGATCTTAAATGGTTGGGAATTAAGAAGATTGTTTTACACGAAAAAATTGTCCTTGCCAATATCTTTCATATGGTATATCATTCGCATTGTACCAACAAATAGTTTGAATTTTTTTCGCAAAAAAATGCTCTAGATGCGACCCGATAGGTACTGTACCACTTTCAAAACAGTCCTAGACTAAGGAATTTCAAATAGTGTACTATATGAACTTTTTTCCTAATACATAGCTTTCTGACGGTATAGAACACACATCCTCCCTACACTAGTTTAATTATTAAATAGATAAAACCACCAAAAATGTATACACTTTTTCTATTCACATGGCAGTTCTATATCTCCCTGATGAAGGTTCAGAACTTGCTTCTAGAAGAGACGGTATATAGTAATGCTATTCATCAGCCAGGGTGCAGAATAATTTGTTTTGCACCTATGGTTTTCTTACGCCATTTCGCTAAGAATGTATGTTTCTTATAGAAATAGTGAAATTCACGTTGATTCACTATGCAATATTTGGCATAAGAAACAAAACTTATATCTTAAGACCACAAAAAATGCATATTATGTTATTTTATACTATATTTTTAGGTTCATAATGGTACATAACGTAATTTTTTATGACCACCCAAACAACGCAATATATATAATGTAATTACACATATAGGTAAAATTATTATCTCCTTTGACTTCCAAACTTAATAAAAAATTATGATACTAACAAAGCCACAAATGGCTTTGTGAACCATTCTTAGTTGTGTGGTTCATGTGGCACCATGTTGTAAACACGCACACTATTGTGATATCTTCGACTGATGCATGGGGTGGAAAACTAGTTGTTGTGTACCCTAGCATTGATGACCTATGGCCACCGGAGTAGACCTATTGAGAGAGAGGGCCAAGCGAGTGCTTCTAGAGATGACTAGTGAAGGGGCCTGGATGGAGGTGGTGGAGTAATGCATCTAACCAAATTACTTGATGGAGGCAAGGCTCAACAAGGTTGGGCTGTGGGGCTGTACGCTTAGGATTAGAGAGGGAAGGGTAGAGACACGTAACAAGGAGGGAGGGTCCATGATAACATTGTAAAAGTGTCCTATGAAGAGGTAGGGGCAATGGGAAAATAGTTACTAGGGGAAGCATGGACTAGGAGCGACACACCACATGGCTAATCCTGGGTTACTCACCTAGCACAGAAACACTTCTACTTCTCGCTAGTGGAAGACGAATCCTCTGTTGGATCTGGTGACATGAAAAATTTAGGTGAGTACTTTGAATGTACACACAACATAACTAACGAACACATATCCCTGGAGAAGCAATCAAAACCTACCAAAATCATATAATAATACAACAACTATCCAAGCAAGTCTAAATATTATGGCATAGAAAAACATATGTACAAAGATAAATTACTAGATTAACTATGCTGTGTCGAAGATAGAGCATAAAAATATATATCATTTTCTATTCATTCTCATGAACTGTTCATGTTCATCTATAGATTTTCGCGGTCTTTGAAAACTAACACTCTCATGGCCAGTTCTTGGCTAGCATCTGAAGTTCATAACTTCACACAATATCCTATTTCATGATGACAACACGACAAACATAATCTTTCCAAGTTTAATCGTTGGCGGTATTATTAGAGAATTTTATGCATCCTGAATCGACACCGGCCAAATAGTGTGAAATAGACCAAACTTTTTCAATGACGGATGACATGGCTATTTGAATAGGTTTACACTCTAAAAAGACTACATACTTTACACACACTATGGAGCATTCCCTTTTCCCCTTTTCTTGGCACATTACCAATTATGGGTGGACCATAGTTACTCCAAAATATATTTTCTGCCAATATGTCACTTTCATTACACCACTAATAGTCTCAGGCAATGCATTGGAAGAGAGATACTAGATCCTGCCAGCTCTGTAACTCCACTTATCCTCATTAGGATTCATACTCTGACGTCAATAAGCCAAGTATACATGCCGTCACAAGTTAGACTCGGGCTACCCAACCGAGATAGCACACTCTACTTATCTTGCCCATATAGATGATTGCAATATCAGGCATATTGATATACTGAGTTACGACCTCCTCATGAAGACAAAGTGTGGTTGCACGTTATTTAGTAAAGTTCGATGGCAATATGATTTGATCTAGCTAATGAATGAGGTTACTATGTTTAACCTCATTCGTTATCGTTGTACCAAGTGATATTTGATCCAACTCTAGTTATCTCGCTCATAGAGATTATTACAATATTAGGCATATTGATATACTGAGTCACGATCTCCCCATGAAGACAAAGTGTGGTTGCACGTTATCTAGTTATGTCGATGGCAATATGGTTTGATCTAGCTAATGAATGAGGTTACTATGTTTAACCTCATTCGTTATCATTGTACCAAGTGGTATTTGATCCAACATATTCTCGTGTTGATAATTTATGATAAAAAGTTCATCAAGGTAATGGAATAGTAGCCAAAGTCCATCTTAGCATAACATAACTATCATAAGTGCATAACGAGGATAAGAATTCTAGTATAATCAATCAAGTAAAGGTGGGCGTATGGAACGGTGAAGATATAGACCAGTTGTCGGGCTTAGTTGCATTACTAGAAAGTCAAAAAGTAGGCTTCCAACCTAGGAGTTAAATAACTGCCAAAGGCTTAGGTTACACTTGAGGGGCTCAATGGTAAAGGAATCAGGCCATCCAAATACGGGTGTTTAAATCAAGCCCCATCGGTTCGGGGCACAAATTAATGTAGCCAACCGACTAAGGTGTTTTAATAGAATATGTCTACCCTAGAAAATTGTGGTACAAAAAGCATCAACTATGGGAAACCATATTGTATGCAGGACGTCAGAGGGGCTGGGGAGAGAAACAACAAGACATTGTGTTGGAGAAGAAGGGGTGTAGGGAGTAAATAAATGTCGAAGTGATGTAAAGTAAATCATGTGTTTAAGGTCTCATGGACTTTTGTTTCATTCATTGTAATTGTTACTTTAGCATGTTTAGTTGTTCACAAGTTCTATCATTAGATTATGTTGAATCTTAGTACTTTGCATGTAGCACCCATAGTACACATAAATCGCATACACAATCACATGCATAAATTGCACAAAATAGCATAACCAAGCCACAAACATTCAAGAAAATCGATGGGCAACACTTTAAAAGCTTTTTTAGTTGGCCTTTTTAGAAGGAATGGTCTAGGACATAGGTGTTATTCTCTCACAGATAGGAATCATCAAAATAGCCCTTCTCCGAAAAAGTGTAAATATTTAGAGAAAAAATAAGTGCGAACTTATAATTTGGAAAAACTAAGGAAGTGGTTCCAGCGGATTAGACTATAGTTCAAGTCATGTCTGTTCATTGCTATCAGTTTCAAAGTGAAAGGGGGGTTCAATTATAGCCCTAACTAGCAAGCGCATGTAATATAACATTACAACTAGAATCTAGCTGGTGTCAGAAGCACAGTTGAGGAAATATGCCTCACTACATGGGAACACAAAAAAAAGTCTTGATCACACCACCTCGAATAGAAAATAAATGAGAATTATTGCTATGGAATTGGCAAGGGAATGTGTATTTCTTAATGGGCTTAGCCAACTACTGGACCGATGTTGTCTCTAGGCAAAGGACGAGAGAAAATGCAAATGAGCGAGGGACACTTGCTAGGTTGAGGCGGCATGTCCCATGTGTGTGTTTCCCTGAGGTAGAGGTGGTTCTGGATATTCAAGGCACATTGACTATGTCCAGCGGGATAAGCGGGCTAAAGTCGCTAGAACGAAGTGGTGGAAGCTCAAGGGGGAGGTAGCTCAGGCGTTCAAGGAGAGGGTCATTAAGGAGGGCCCTTGGGAGGAAGGAGGGGATGCGGACAATGTGTGGATGAAGATGGCGACTTGCATTCGTAAGGTGGCCTCCGAGGAGTTTGGAGTGTCCAGGGGAAGGAGAAGCGAAGATAAGGATACCTGGTGGTGGAATGATGATGTCCAGAAGGCGATTAAAGAGAAGAAAGATTGCTTTAGACGCCTATACCTGGATAGGAGTGCACACAACATAGAGAAGTACAAGATGGCGAAGAAGGCCGCAAAGCGAGCTGTTGGTGAAGCAAGGGGTCGGGCGTATGAGGACCTCTACCAACGGTTAGGCACGAAGGAAGGCGAAAGGGACATCTATAAGATGGCCAAGATCCGAGAGAGGAAGACGAGGGATATTGGCCAAGTCAAATGCATCAAGGACGGAGCAGGCCAACTCTTGGTGAAGGACGAGGAGATTAAGCATAGATGGCGGGAGTACTTCGACAAGCTGTTCAATGGGGAGAATGAAAGCTCTACCATTGAACTGGACGACTTCTTTTGATGAGACCAGCATGCGTTTTGTGCGTCGAATCCAGGAGTCTGAGGTCAAG
Source organism: Triticum dicoccoides (assembly GCF_002162155.2). Classification (NCBI taxonomy): domain Eukaryota; kingdom Viridiplantae; phylum Streptophyta; class Magnoliopsida; order Poales; family Poaceae; genus Triticum; species Triticum dicoccoides. The sequence goes on along the minus strand of NC_041381.1, from coordinate 266,011,563 downwards.
GAGGCTTTAAAAAGGATGAAGGGAGGCAAGGCGATGGGCCCGGATTGTATCCCCTTTGAGGTGTGGAAAGGTCTCGGGGACATAGCGATAGTATGGCTAACCAGGCTTTTCAATCTCATTTTTCGGGCAAACAAGATGCCGGAAGAATGGAGACGGAGTATATTAGTACCAATCTTCAAGAACAAGGGGGATGTTCAGAGTTGTACTAATTATCGTGGAATTAAGCTGATGAGCCATACAATGAAGCTATGGGAGAGAGTCATTGAGCACCGCTTAAGAAGAATGACAAGCGTGACCAAAAACCAGTTTGGTTTCATGCCTGGGAGGTCGACCATGGAAGCCTTTTTCTTGGTACGACAGCTTATGGAGAGATATAGGGAGCAAAAGAAGGACTTGCATATGGTGTTCATTGACTTGGAGAAGGCCTATGATGAGATACCGCGGAATGTCATGTGGTGGGCCTTGGAGAAACACAAAGTCCCAGCAAAGTACATTACCCTCATCAAGGACATGTACGATAATGTTGTGACAAGTGTTCAAACAAGTGATGTCGACATTGATGACTTCCCGATTAAGATAGGACTGCATCAGGGGTCAGCTTTGAGCCCTTATCTTTTTGCATTGGTGATGGATGAGGTCACAAGGGATATACAAGGAGATATCCCATGGTGTATGCTCTTTGCGGATGATGTGGTGCTAGTTGACGATAGTCGGGCGGGGGTAAATAGGAAGTTAGAGTTATGGAGACAAACCTTGGAATCGAAAGGGTTTAGGCTTAGTAGGACTAAAACCGAGTACATGATGTGCGGTTTCAGTACTACTAGGTATGAGGAGGAGGAGGTTAGCCTTGATGGTCAGGTGGTACCTCGGAAGGACACCTTTCGGTATTTGGGGTCAATGCTGCAGGAGGATGGGGGTATTGATGAAGATGTGAACCATCGGATCAAAGCTGGATGGATGAAGTGGCGCCAAGCTTCTGGCATTCTCTGTGACAAGAGAGTGCCACAAAAGCTAAAAGGCAAGTTCTACAGGACGGCGGTTCGACCCGCAATGTTGTATGGCGCTGAGTGTTGGCCGACTAAAAGGCGACATGTTCAACAGTTAGGTGTGGCGGAGATGCGTATGTTGAGATGGATGTGTGGCCACACGAGGAAGGATCGAGTCCGGAATGATGATATACGAGATAGAGTTGGGGTAGCACCAATTGAAGAGAAGCTTGTCCAACATCGTCTGAGATGGTTTGGGCATATCCAGCGCAGGCCTCCAGAAGCTCCAGTGCATAGTGGATGGCTAAAGCGTGCGGAGAATGTCAAGAGAGGGCGGGGTAGACCGAATTTGACATGGGAGGAGTCCGTTAAGAGAGACCTGAAGGATTGGGGTATCACCGAAGAGCTAGCTATGGACAGGGGTGCATGGAAGCTTGCTATCCATGTGCCAGAGCCATGAGTTGGTTGCCAGATCTTATGGGTTTCACCTCTAGCCTACCCCAACTTGCTTGGGACTAAAGGCTTTGTTGTTGTTGTTGTTATTGTTGTTGTTGTATTGACTATGTTCTAACCCTACATTATCTTCTGGCCTCCATGGTGATGTAGCTGCTATGGTCTGATGGAACGAGTGAGGATCGATGGGGAGGCCATCATCTCTAAAAGCTTGGCCACGATGGTGATTCTCCTATTTATTTCTAGAAAGGTTCATGGGATAGATTGGCGACATGATAACATGTCTAGGGGGGTCAGGAGGCTAGTGCACAAAAGAGATGAAGAATAGGCTAACGCGGCTTGGTATTAATAGTGGCTATGGCAACGAGAAAAAACAAACACTACTATAGGAAGGTTTACTAGCGACAAGGCTCTCTTCCACTTTGCTAAAGAGCGAGGCGCTCATCATTTCATGCAACTAGTAAGTGGTCACGAGCGATAAGCCGCATGTGCTTATTAGTGGTATGCGACTACCACTGGTGAGCATGTCTATCGATCATCATTGAACGAGTAGCCTACTTCAGTTGTTATTGGTATTTCATGTAACATTGATACACACTTTGTTTTGATCATGGTAGTATTTTTTAGGAAATAAAAAAACACTGCATACTACCAACATTAAAAAACTCAATTAAGCACTACATGAGACCCAACAGAACTATACATAAGCTGAATTACAATTGAGTTCAACATAGTACTCACTATAGTCATTTATCAAATCGATTAGATATACACGTACACATTTCAGTCATCACAATGCATGTGCATCTCATTAACCTCAGGGGTATGCATGTGAATGATGATCATTGTTTGTTCTATGTCCAACACCATCTACAAGTGTAGTCACCTATGCAGCTATCGACTAGTCGTTGTTTCTTCAGTGTTTAAAAACATTCACTGTTGTAGTCACCTTTTTAGATTCCAATGATAAATGTTTCTTCTATATACAACAACATCCACCAGTATACTCATATATTCTAAAGCCTTTCCAAGAGTAGTTTCTGGCAATATTAACCTCAACGAGAAGTGTTTGAATTGTAACCCCCAGTAGCCACATCTTCTTAAACAAGTTGTCAAGTGCATGCTGAGGAGGACTTGCATTCAACATATGTAGGATATCCTGACCCTTCCTTCTCTCTTCCTATGGGGAGGAAGCTTTTCCTATCCCGGTGCACTCGAAGCCAAGTTACTGTCGGGCACACTCAAATGGGCCTCCCAAAAGATTTTTTTACACAATTCAAAAGGATAAGTTGTAGCCTATGTTGAAGAAGCTTAGTATCATTCAGTATTATTACAAGCCAATCAAGCATATCATAATCATCTATGACATAGAAACATAATAAGGTAGTTGGTGCCCCATGCACCAGGAGGGATCATGCTCCGAGCATGACACTTCATGCAACCATGGAGCGGTTGCACGTTGGTGTACTCACGAGCACCACTAGGACCCCAAGCAAAGCGAAAACTCTAGGCATGGTTTTCTCAGGAACAAGCGACCTTGTCGGGCATGACAAACCTTCTCACAAAGCATTTAATGTGGCACAGGGGAATGGTCGACCGGTTATTAAATGCTAGCCAGGTTATCTCTTGCAGCCCACCACATGTTAAGTAATGATGACGTTTGCTACTGACCATGCGATAAGGGGGGAAGCGTATCAAGTTGATGAGGCTACACATGGCCACTTTTTGACTAACGCCATGAAATCACTACGGCTTCCACAAACTACAAAAGACTTCCATGTGGGGCCGGTAAGACTATCATGACAAGACCATCCCCCCTCAGAAGTTCTTAGGATTTAGGCGACAATCATTTGACTGCCTCTCCTAGAGAGCCCGAGTCAGGCACATGGGATACGAAGATCAAAGTAACCTTTATATTTTACATAAGAGACTGATGTGGAAATCTCCTTATGTGCATATAAGGGGAGGACCATGGCCATTAGAAGAGTGGATCCCAAAAGCATTCAATAAAACCCTTAGAAAATAACTTGAGAGAAAAAGGAGAGACGGGTGCTTCGGTTAGCTAGTAACCTACCTAAACACCGCCCAAGTTGGCTGCAAGCACTAAACCTGAGATTGTAGATCATTAATCCATCATCCATCAAACACGCATAAAGCATGAGTAGGGTATTACACGTACACATGTGCTAAACCTGGCTAATTGCTTGTGTCATTAAAGAATCTCCAAAGCAGACCCTCAAACCGTCCATAACCGTCCGGACCACGTGATCTCAGCGTGATTTGTCATCCAACAAAGTCTTGTATCAATACACGAGTCGGTCTGGATGTCCTTTTCCCCCAAAACCAGAAGCAAACTAGGGGGCGTTGCAGGAGTCCGAACAGCCACCACACCCACTTCCGACAAACCTGGCCTATCAAAATTCCTCTCCCTGAACCGCGCTCCTTCCTACCAGAGTTGCATGCCTTCTCGTCACATTGAAAGGGCATCCATCTTCCTGCCTACCTCCATTAAACCAATGCTTGTGCCGAGGAACCTGCACTGGCGCCCAAAGTGCCACATGTCCATCCATGTGATGTCCGGCATTAAACAACTCTCCGATTGGCATCCGCATCGGCCTGCTACTTAAACGTGGCCAAGCATCAGTAAAGAACCACACCAGACCTCCACTCTCCATCTCCTCCTTGTACTACACCCGTCATGGCTTCCAACTCCAAAGTCCTTTGGGATAGTCTCTCCTATGAGTAGAAGGAGCTCTTCGACATTGCAGCTACCTTGGTTGCCTGACAAGCTAGTCAGATACATGCTGCCTTGGTGGCAAGCCCTCCGGAGCAGGCTCCGCCGCCACCAGCATCATCTGTCCACCCTTGCCCGTCCAGCCTGGCTAGATCCATCTCCTGGCAAAACTGTCATGAGCAATGGCAGCAATGTGTGTGAAAGGCGAAGAAAGAAGCCATGTTCACAGACGTTGACACAACGGTGAAGAGATTTGACTATGGTAGTGACAATGACATCGCTAACAATGCATGGGGCATGCCCTGGCGCTATGATAATGAAGCTGGTGTGTCGGTGGCCACCGCTGATAAAGAAGAAAAGTAGAACATGGCAGGCCGCCGCCACTTGGGTCCCCCGAAGGCCACCGCCACCGGCTCACCAGTTTGCATAGCTAGAGACCTGCCCATTTTGCGAAGGCATAAGCCACGACGACCATGTTCCCCATCCCAAAACCCAGCTCTCATCCATACTTTCTGTTGGTGGTGGGAGGATACTCTTCCCCTCACGCTGAAGCATATCCATCGGGGGCTAGCTGTAGTCTGATGAGTGGGATACTGGACATAGGGAAGACATGGCGTGGTAATGCAGATCCGTCGTGGTCGGCATTGGACTAGATGTAGCCTAGTCCGGTATAGTTTAGTTAAAATATGTCCTTAAAGTAAATGTTGTCATCCATTTATATGAAAATCATCTAGTTTGCATGTAATCTGTCTGCTTAGTTGAAACCTGGCTTGAAATGTATGCATATAGCTTTATATGGCCGACTCCCACATCAATGTCCACGAACTGTCCCCCTAGTCCACAGACAGATCCAGTGTCCGGTTTCCGGGTCATGGTTGGAAATGACCTTAGTTCTTAGGAAGTTGGAAAATTCGTGAGTGTTTTAGCCTCTAACCAAACAACTAAAAGCAAGATCTCCCTAATCCTTGATCTGGACAATCAGGCGTCAACATCTAGCTCCATATCAAACTTAGAGGTTTTAACACCTAAATTGTCGACACTTTTTGTTCACTATTACAAAATTGTAATATTGTTAGGCTTGTCACATTTTGGTGATGCTGTACGGAGCATTTTTGAATATTTTACATGGCGCACCAAAACATCATGATAGCAATCACATGTGGTACATGTTCCTCTCTAATCTCCTTATTTGCAATAGAATAGTAAAACAATTAGTTTAGGTTTAATCTTATAACTTCCTAATATGATTTTAATTTCAACAAATAAGACTTCCACCACTATGTATAAATTATCAACTAATAGTAATAAATTGATGTGAGAGGGGAAAAGGTAAGAGGGAGAAATTATTGATCTTGACAGCTTAGATGATAGCGAACATAAAAACGAAACATAAATACTGGATCCTAAAATTTTACCATATAGCAACATCCAACACATATTCCATAGGTTAATACTCCCTCCTTCCCATAATATAAGAGCATTTTTTTATAATACACTAATGTAAATCCGCTCCTATATTATGGGATGGAGGGAGTAGTATCTAACTGTAACATTTTACATTGTACTAATAAAAAGATATTTGTTAGTGCATTGCTAATTTTAATTAGTAAATGTATAGAACATCCCAAACATATAGCAACATTTATCACATAACAACCTGCACTACCGTATGGATTTACACCATATATTAACATTAGTTACCACAAGATGCATTTCGATTTCACATTACTAAGTCTACCATTACTGAAATTCAACACATATAGCAACATCAAACATATGAATCCATATCCACCAAATAACTAACAACTAAGTACACTATTGCATTTAGTAAGCTACCTCATATATGCTTTAGCCAGGCTCTATGAAGTTGATTCTCGTAAGTTCCGGAGTAGGTTCTAGCATCGGTCTATGCATATGCTACTCTAGGATCATGTTGTGGCGAGCGCGCCCCCACAATAGATCAATGTGAGGTAGGACATCCCAAAGCACCACGTGGGCCCTCCAACGCTGCTGCTTGAAGTTGCAGCTGGAGGAGATATGAATTATGACAACCACACACTGACCATTACAAGGGTAGAAAGAGGAAAGAGTAAAGTCCATGTGACATATGGGAAAAAAGGAAATCCTATTTTGGTAAGACTTGATCTGAATCGTAGTTCAGATCCAAGCCAGTTAGTGAGGGCGACTGTGGAAGTCACCGAATGGGCTCAGTCTATCTTTTCCTGATCTTTGTTTGTCCCCTGAACTGAACCTCTTTGGAAAGAAGATATTTTATCTCATGGTAGTCTCATTTAGTCCCTTTGTGAATCATTCATTATTCGCTCCTTCTCAACTACCATTGGTCAAAATAGGGGCCATGCCCTCAACTCAAACCTCACCATATTGGTCGACTAGAGATGGAGTGGGAGGAAGGGATAGAGTCGTGTAAGGCAATGCTGGTGGTTTTTGAGAGAGTGGTGGATGGAGGCACCATGGGAGCTAAGTACTTGGCGAATTTTTCCCCAATTAGCACATTTTGCCACATTTATGTGTAGCTTCCACTAACAAGTAGGTGTTCATGCTCATCACTAGTATGATGTACATTGAGCAAAAGGATCAAATAATTAGGGTTAGGCGCAAGTCTAGGGAGCTCCAGTTTTTTTACCAGAACTTATATTTCACTATTATATACTCCCTACGTTTCATAATGTTGTGTGTATAATTTCTTAAAAAATTGGAACTTTACAAACTTGACCAAGTTTATAGAGAAAACTATTTACATCAGTAGTATCGAATATATGAAATATGAACCTACATCTTATGGAGAATCTGATGATATATATTTGTCATTCTAGATGTAAATGTTTTTCTTCACAAACTTGGTCAAACTTTGTGAAATTTGACTTTTCTAAAAATCCATGTGCCCTACATTATGGAACTAATGGAGTACTAATATACCTTAATTTCCATATCTTTTATGTAATTATTTGGATTTCTGAAATAGCTACTTAAGGAAGTATGTGAAGTACATTTGAACTATTGATCAAGAGGCTCCAACAATTTTGTATATTGAAAATAAAATATTGCACTATATTTTATTATGGTTCTTTTGCTATTTTAAACCATTAAGTGGATTTCTAGGTTATTAATGGATATAATTAAATATAGAACTAGATGTACAGGAAAATGTAAAATCTGATAGAACTTTCATATTTCATTTACTGAGTAGCTTTGTAGGTCTTATCTCTGAAACGCTTGGGAAAATCAAACATTAATGCATGAAAACAGAAATACTTAGTTGGAGGTTATTTGTATTTCATTGAAAAAACTATAAATGAAATATGGAAAATATGAGACTTGGCATGGTGTCATCATATGACCTCAAAATGTTGTGTTAAAAAGTTTCGATAAAGTTGGGATGTGCATTGCTTAGTAACTGGAGCATCTCCAAGTGAAGTGAAATCATAGGTGCCTCATTATTTGAGCTTCTAATTTGGAATACAACTTGATATTACAATATTATATAGTAATATACCCTAGGTTCCAATTTTTAGTTGTATTCCACTTCTTTTCTAGGCTAATCTACTATCTAGCTTGTATGTATGGAACATATATGAGAGGGAAATATATAGGACATTCAAATTTAACTCACCAAATTTACTTAGAAGGTTTTATTATAGTATGTGCATAGTTGATCACTTGTGTAGCTGACCTGCAGCGCTGCACCTTGAAGGGTCTTGCTTACCTTCTCCAATCAATATTGACACATCCTCCTTGTCATGCCAATTCTATTCGTCGACAAGCCAGATCCTCAGTGTTGATATAGGGTTTCTGAGAGATAGATCAAAGGTGTCGGCGGCTGAGCATTTGGGCTTGGAGGAGAATAAAGGGACATGAGGAATGTGAAGAGGGGTTTGGATGCTGGCATACTATTCTGCTACAACTAAACAAACAACTAAGATAAATTACTAGAATCGGACATAGTCCATAGCATAGTCGGGGTTCTACAGTTTTGTATAGGATTCTATGATTTGGATCGTGACTCAACATGGATTCTACCAGTTCCGGATTCATAGTGGGACACGCTTCTGTAGGGTTGTGAAGTCATATGATTCTACGAGTCGAGTCGGGATTCTGAGTACCTTGGTTGTCAGGTGGATGCCGGCAAAGGTGACGACATGAGACGGGCGGCCATTGCAAGAGTGGTGGGGATAACAGGGCTGGCAGGAAGCACTTGTCGGCCACCTAGTCCACAGGGAATGCGGGCAGGTCGAGCAATGAGTCTTGTTGGCATCGCCTGCTCATCACTACAACTCGTCTGGTAGTCGGGGATGTTGATGTAGATGTGTGGAACATGTTCTCGTCGCCTGTGGTATGTAGATAAGGGCTGGAGTTGTGGAAGAGAAGAAGATGGGGGGGGTCAAAAGGAAGGTGTGGTCGATGCTCGCTACATCCAACACACGGTGTGACTGATATGTAAGACTTGTGTTCACATCCTTCTGTCCTTTTTGTTGAATCATGCCTCATTAGCAAAACCGGTTGTTCAAACCGCTAAATAACCGGGTTAGAGGGTGATTTGCCTAATTTTCGAGAAACAAGGTGGGATTAAATACCTAGTTTTATAGTACAGGGGCTTCATTGGCAATCCGTGAAACCTTTGGGGGGTATGTGTAATTCTTTCTTCGAAGAAAGCAAAAAAAATTCTCCAATACAAAGATAGAAGCTAAGTGTAACATAGAAAATTCAAGAAAAATAAGGAGGCAAAAATAAGCATTATAATGATCCTACCATAATCCCATTCCAATGCAAAGGTGGTGGTCGTGATGGTTGTCTGCATCACCAAGGCCATACCCCTGGCTTGACAATGGTCATGTAGCACAACCTCTTTGACATAGATTTATACTAAGATGACGCCACCAGATATGGCGGCCAAGGGCAGCATGTCGCATTGCATATGTGCGGAGAAAACACCACTAGATCTGGTAGCATCTCCAACAACTATGTGGTGCTACTTTCACTAGATCTATTCATAGCATTGATGCAAGAACTAATGCTATGCATAGTGGTAATAACGTCGAGTGTCGTCAGTGGTCTATGTAGGAACACGTGGACCATCGGCGGCCCAGAGCTCGATGCAGGAGAAAACTTAATTTGAGTCACCAACAGAGGCACTTGGAGGAGGCGGTGCTAGTGTACCTTATTTCTCAACTTCTGTCAGTGAGTCTGGTCCAAGGATTGCAGAGCGGGAGTCAGTTAGACGTAGAGGAAGTAGTCAATGAATGCGAAGGTACAGAAAGTTAGATTGAAATGAAATAAATAGGGATATACTCTCTTTATTAATGATCCATCAATTGTACATACAATGGGGGCATTCCTCTTTATGTAACTCGGGGGTGTGAGATAAGTGCCCACTTTAACGTGAAGAGGAGAGACTTGGTTGCGGTGCTCCACTGGAGGCCCAAGTTTCTCAACACTCAGTTATCCATATATCCATGTGTCAAAACTCCAAAAAAACATTGGGAAAATATGAAGGCGTGCATAGTATGTGTTGTTATATTGCATGAATTGCCCTATCAAAAACATTGTGTGAGAAACATCAGGAAAACACACTCAAGGGGAAAAGAGTATAATCCATTCAACCATAAAGTTGAATACTTGATCCTCGCAACCAAGATTTAACGATGAATTTGTTAAGTCACCCCCACTTTAGCATTGCATCTCTCTAAGCCTCATGATACTTATTCAACATACACCTCTTGAAGGATGATGCTCGTCAAGATTTAGTAAACAAATCAAAAAACTTGTCACTAGACAAAGTATGCAAGATTCTCACGTCGTTAATCGTGTACATCTCATGTCCAAATTTCACAAGTTCTATTTGATCCAATTGATCGTGAAAATGGAAAATAATTGATACAACGAATGATAATATAAGTTTACCCTAGAAAAAGAATTGTTCAAAGGAATAAGAATATAAGTTGAAAGCATTATAGTTCAAATTGATTCACGCGATAATTGTCCTCTTTACTCACAATTACTCTAATTATATTCAACAACGAACTTCCCATTTAGAACATCTTGATGTTTCATCTTCTAATACATATTTCATGATACTTACCATGGATGTATTAGTAGGTGTATGTAACTTGGCTCAGGTGGCATGCTGTTAATTGAAGAAAAGAGGATTGTGTATCATATCATGATAATGTATCACGATAAATGATGAGATACTATGTGTCATGAAAAAATAAATGAGAAAAATCTAAAATATTAACTTGTGATATTATCCAAAAATCATTATATATATCATAGAACAAATAAGGCATGCATTATAAGGGCAGTCCCTACACACTAGATCTTAAGTTATATATAATCACCTTTAATAGATGTTTAGCTATAGCAGTCATAATGAACTATATCTTAGTGTTGTATCCAAACAACCATTACTTAATGCTTTTTGTGATAGAGAAGTTATAAGATATCTTGCATTAGGTGCTAAGATAACTATTTAGATTAAGATACAATTGCTCTCTCTCTTTTATTGTTCAATATAGTGCCACATGAGAATTTTACCTATGAAATCATGTTAAGATGCATGCCCTAATACTCCCCACTATGTGTAGAGTTACCCTCCCTAATTGCATATATCAATGTTCATCACATGATTTATATTTTGAAAAAAAATATGAATTACACATGCATGATTATTGATGTTTTCCAATACCATGAAATAGTCCTTTGTGCATTTTTCCCAATGTTTATTTTTCCTTTACAGATGTTCTAATATGTTGGATACCGATGGATTTTTGTGACATTTTAGATGCACGAGTATGACTCTTATAAAAGTAATTATTCACCCTATAAGCATATTTATTCTAATTACAACTAGATGTTAATTTGGAACTTTAAATAGGTTAAATATATGATACAAATTTAGTAAAAATTTCAAAGAAACAACAAATGTATATAGCCATGTATATCCCTTATAGAAAACACTGGTGAGCTACTTGGGATAATGATATATATAATCATGTGCCTACAGGTTCTTCTTTGACTTTTCTACAACATTTATTGGTGTGGGAATGATTTGCCCACCTATGGTAAATATTACATTGCTAGCCGGAGGCATCACATCATGGGGGTTTTTGTTCCCTTTTCTTGAAACAAAAAGTGGGCAATGGTATCACACTAGTAGTCCAACAAGTTTAGTTGGATCAAATGGATACAAGGTATGTACAAAAGAACTAAGTAACTACTTGTTGGTTGGAATTTCATCTAATTTAATTTTTACCAAGGTACTACTTCTGTACGAAAAGAAAGGATCACACTTCATAAAATACTACCTTAGTTTGATTGTATCTATGAAGTCCCATTACTAACCTCTATATTGCGGATTATAATCACATTTCCCAGTGCGATCAAAAAATTAGATGCAATTATTGTAGAATATATAAATATACTTCGGTTGTTTTTCACGAAAGAGCGTTGATTTACCATGGTTGTCCCCAAAATACATGGCGGCAGAGCTAGTGGGGACAAACATACCCTTGTGACCTCTTAGTTCAAATTTACAAACAACTGTTACAACTCGCTGAATTGTCTAGGGTCTTTTTGTTTTCCTCCTACACCCTTTTACAGACTCATGTACATTAATATAGTTTTTTATAAAAATACAAGACAAATCTAATAATTTTGTCCTAACCATTTTTTCTAAACTCAGATTGGTACATTAGATTTTGGAAGTAACTTCTCTAAGCAAGTAGTCCCAAATATTAGAAAACTTCTCCCTCTTTTGTCAAACATGTGCAAGAACTGGTAAAATAAAACTCCCTTGGTCCCAAAATATAAGAACATTTTTGACAGCATAGTGTCAAAAACGTTCTTATATTTTGGGACAGAGGGAGTAGGATTTGTTTATACCAACAAATTAATTAGTGATTTTACGCGTTGACATATCAGCTAAGAGTCTTTAGCAGACCTTACTTAGCATATTAATTATCAACCTATTTCACTTTGTAGTCCTGCTTATAGTCCAACTCTACCTTATCTATTGTCATTTACAGTGAAGGGCGAAAGATTAATTTTGCAGAGTCAAAAGTTGAGTGCAAATTGTTTTCACGAAAATAAAATAAACTAAAATACGCACTACTTGATACTTCCCACAAGAGTTATATACGAGAGCATTCAAGCCCTGTTTCTAGTTGTCAATTGTTACCAAAATCTACCCTTTTTAGGGACCATCCGAATGTGAGAAATAGAAGTAAAAATATTCATTGACAACAACACAATTTGATTATACCTAACCTTTGTAATTGTGGTTGTCTAAGAATATTTTATACCTTTTTCATTTTGGCTACATAACTTGGATGAATAGCACTCTCACTTCAGCAACCATTTCACTCACAACCATAATGCGAGTTCTTCTTCACAATAATACTCAAAGTCATAGTGTGTTAACTCATTGTTTGTAGGATATATTGGCATGTCTATTTACAACTTTGTTTTTGATTCTTTAAATTGTTAACTTTCCAAGGACGAATTAGTCTCCAACAATTAGGTGAAGTTTCGGTCAAATTACCACCACCAGACCTAGCAAATTTCCACTTGATCCTTTGAAATATTTAATTTTTGAAGCATGGAATAGTCTCCAAAATAATCAAATTGACAACCATAAATATTAACTGTTTGGTTCCTCATCACAAAACTATGGGGGTCAAGTCACTCATAAAACTAAAGCTAGGAAAGATGCGCAAGTAAATAGTAGATGTTGAAACATAAATAAAATCTAGTGAACCATATGTAAGGAAGTTTCTTTTTCTATCCTTTCCTTTAGCATTTATGGATCTAACTCTTCAAAGTTATTGAACAGGTCTTTATTACAGTTACACTTATCGTTGTTGATGGTATTTACAACTTCATTATACAACTTATCACTGCCTTCATTGACTTCAGACAAAAACAACAAGAAATAGATTCAGTGGTGGGTAACTACTTGAGAAAACACCCAAGTCTTAATTATGACGACCGTAGAAGGATTGAGGTATTCCTTGAAAATAGAATACCTTTTTCCATACCAGCAGTTGCATACATGGTCGGTGCAATAATCTGTGGAATTATTATCCCAAGGATGTTCTACCAAATAACTTTCTTTCATGTCCTTACAATTTACATTATTATCCCGGTACTTGCACTGACCAATACCTATGCAACTGGGCTCACGGACTGGAATGTTGCATATACTTACGCCAAGTTCACAATCTTCATCGTGTCAGCATGGGTTGCCAAGCCTGGTGCAATTGTCGCTAGCCTTGTAGCATGTGGGCTAGTGGTTTCCGCCCTTCATGTTTCCTCACAAGCAACACAAGACGTGAAGACAGGTTACATGACACTAACCTCACAACGAGCCCTGGTCATCATGCAAATTTTTGGTATAATTACCGGTTCAATTCTTACCCCATGCATCTTTCGTGCCTTCCAAAACACGGCCAAGGCGCACATTCCCATTGGAGCACCAGACTCGGAATACCCATGTCCATATGCTGGGGTTTATCGTGCCATCGCTATGGTTGGCACAGGAGGTGTCAAGGAGCTCCCTGACCATTGTCTAAAGTTTTGCTTTGCTACAGCATGCTTTGCCATTGTAGTGAACACACTATCAATTGTGTCTCAGAGGAAAGGCTGGAAAATAATGAACTACATTCCCAATGTCACCGTGTTTGCATTGCCATTCTTCATCGGATCGTCTGGCCCCATTGATATGTGCATAGGCACTATAGTGATGTTTATATGGACTAAAATTAATAGCCAAAGTGCCGCCTTACTATCATCAGCAGTTGCAGCGGGCTTGATGTGTGGAGATGGGCTATTTGCACTACCATCATCAATGCTCACCCTTTTCAGTGTGGAGCCACCCATGTGCATGAAGTTCATTCAGAGTGGAAAACAACTTGACTTGGCAGATTCCTTCATAAAAACTATCTCCACACCAACAAAGCCATGAGGAATGCATTTCATATTTAAAAGTAACTAAATATTTGTTTGGACATATGTCTGTGAGGGTGGATCAAGCAATACTCTGTAGCTATCAACAAGTCGATCAAGCATTACAAGTAGTACTACAAACATTAGAAGCACTATCTCAACGTTGTGGCATTGAAAGAGTTGGCATTGCAGAAACTGTACAAAAAGTGGAGATGCCAGGAATTCAGCTTTAATGTAAATGTGGGTGCGTTCTCTTAATGCACGTTAATATACTTTTGTATATCATGTTCTTATTATTTAGTTACAAATAGTGCTTAAGTACATCCACACTATTACACTCTCTTTGTAGTTTCATAATGTCAAAAGATAGTGGTAGCCTATGTAGGCACAAATTCCTCAATTTATTGTTATTCAATGGATAGGTGTTTACACTTAAATGATGTTTGGCTCTATGTAAAGACATGTGTCATGGATATGATTGTCAATTATTTGTTGAAGTGTGGAAACATACAACATATGGTGCACATTGGTCCCTGCAAGTTGTCCAAAATATCAAAGACTATAGATGCTTTTATCCCTACTTTTTTTGAACTATGTATACTAGATGACCCATTGTGCCAATTGGCGCAGAGACCAACTCCAGCCACCAATTGGAAGTTAAATAAACTATTTGAACGCATTTTAAGAGACCAACTGCAGGCATGGGCGCTAAGACGAACTTCACCCGAGAAGACAGCAATGAATAAAAAAAATATGTGAAATATTCGAAGAACATTTTTCGTGAATGGACACCAATTGGCGTACAGACCAACTGCACGCCAGAAGTTAAGTGAACTATTTTTTGAAGGATCTTTTCCTCAACTACAGACAAATGATTATGCTCATACTACATTCTTTTTTACGTAATATTGCAATCTTATTTGCCTTGATAGTGACCATTGGCAAGTGATTTCTTTTGTGATTTACTTTTGATAGATGACTCATTCAACTATTGGCACAGAGACCAACAGTAGCCATCACCTCAAAGACCATCTGATCAATAATTTAGCTAAATTATTCAAAGGACGTTTCTCATGAATGATCTGGAATTCATTATGTTTGTATTATGTTTGTACCTACCATGTATACACTAGTGTAGAGATGTCATGTACAAATGGTTTTTACCCCCTTTCCGCGACGGAGTTTTAAACTTTCACCTTGCTTGTGTGTGTGATAGGGGGGGTCCTTCCCACACGACCCTGAAACCATCGGTGATAGGTACTCCAGTGACACACATGAGGAAAAAAGAGCCCGTGTCCAATCGAGCGAGCCATCGCAGACAATTATACAGACCCATTCTTTTTCGTTTGTCTGTACACCCCATATAGTGAATCATGGACAAATGTTTCCATTTGTATGTACATAACACACAATTTTTATGTGGAAACATTTGTGCAAGGTGGCCTAACGCAAACATTTTTCGGGCATAAGTCGCGTGTGACTGTTCATTGATCCAACACGCCTACTTTCTAGAAACCCTATGGGTCCATTGAGTTCATCGCCCATGGTGTAGTCTGAGAAACTGCCTACAATAGGAAAACCCAATAAGCAAGCTAATTCACCAATTATTGGTAGTCTGTTCAGTAATCAAATTAATATTTCATACCAAACACACTATATATTTCATATTCATATTATGACAACTATGATTTCATAATTGAATAATATCATAGTACAGTAGCAGATAGATTCAGCACTTAGTTACACCATATAGGAATATAGCTAGCTATGTCGTTACACAATAGCACCAAGTTTCACATGCAACACCTAAAAGCTTTCGAAAGTAGCATTATACACGATAAAAATATAGATGAATCTCATCTGGAAAACTGCTAAAGCAGAAGGCGAATATTAAACCTTCAATAGTGTTGAATGTCCTTGCAACTTTAGGCCAGTGGCTGCAGATAATTGCCCGCTCAACCATCATCCTCTTGAGGAAGACTTCAATATTGTACAAGTGGAAGCTCCATGCTCTGCCCTGGCAGACCACACATTCGAGGACCGACTATGCCCACGCAAAGTGGAAGCCACATGCTTCGCGTTGGTGGATAAACAACTAAGGGCCCCTAGTGACTGCACTAAACTCCAGACAGCCTACCGGCTGTTTACGCGACCCTATCGTGCAGCTTTCCCCAACAGAGGCACACACGACGGGGCTGGACACGGGGCTGTGCTCAGGCCAAGCCTAGCATGCACCGCCTGACCAGGTCCCTGGCACCTGGTCTTCTCGCGTCCCTCCCAGGAAAAAGCTGGCGAGGAAAGGTATGGAGGACTCTAGATCAACTTAGAGGCTGCTCATATTTCCTTCATGAGGGTTCTTCATACGTCTAGAGGGACCCCTGAGCATCACAACTTAGGGGCCTCACTAGTCACGTAGATCCTCGCTCCTTGGTCTTGTGTTGGTGATGCGGACGTCCCAACGTCGGTTGAGGTATGCGCGACACTGGGCCCTGCTGACGCATAACACAAAGGAAAATAAGAAGGAAATCAAGCCCGAAAAGAAAATCACAGAGTCCTAACAGTTATTACAAGAACAAAGTGTTCTGTATATCCAAACACAAGTTTTTACGCCTCCACGAGGCACAATGAATGTTGTAGGATAAAACTAGGAAGAAGCGCCACCACCGCCTTGGCCATCACCACCGCTGCTGGAGGAGTCGCGGACAAGGCCAAGGGCAAGTTAACCGCCGAGGGCCTCGCCGCCACGTCTGCCAGAAGGATGGTCGCCACCCCTGGGGCAGCACTTTATGCGTTTGCCATCCTCCCCAAAGACCTTGAAGAAGAGCATCGACACCCCGTAATACCTGAAGTGGAGGGCGTGCCTTCCCTCTACTTGCAGGCCCAGGAAATCGTTCCCCATCCCCGGGTCATGAAGACATCACCGGAGGAGGTAGCCTCGACCTCCGCCTCTGAAGCATGGCCGCAGAAGCCGTCGTGCTGTAGCCACAACTCGACTGGGCCCCTCGTTGGCAGCTCATGTGCCAAGGATCTTGGGAGTTGGATCCAAGTGCGCGGTGGCATCACCGCCAACACCACAAACTTGCGAGTCGTGCCGCCGACATGGGCCAGTGGGCGAGGTGGTCGCGCGGTCCTCACTTGTTCCCCTCCTCGGCTTCGTCCTCCGCGGCTTGCGCCGATAGGGAATCGCAGCAGGGCGCGCTCGCACCAGGGTAAGATGGTTGCGGGTGCTGCGGTGGCCTTGCGAGTGCGGCCACGTCTTTTCTTCGGTGGGAGCAGCTCCGGCGCCTCTCGCAGGGCCTTTCCTTTCTCTTGGGCCAAGAACCTCCTCACTGGCGCCATTGTCACTTCGGCAAGATGGCGGCACGACACAAATGAAGAAGGAGCGAGCAGCAAGAAGATGAAGATGGGCTGGGGGCTTCGCCTCCCTCGTCCTCTTATAGGAAGTCAAATGCCAACCGGCGCCCCTCCATGTTCTCGGCAATGATAGCCATGCTGCAGGCACCAGGCAGTTGTCATGTCGGGGCAGTTGCTGAGGCAGCATGGGGAAGTGGAGGCGCCCACCTCTCGTCAAGCGCCACGCATCAAGCCAGGCCCACAGACAAGGGCCCACAGCGCTTCACCCTTGCCCTTTGGCTTCGCCTCGAAGCCAAGCCCGAGCGCGCCTTGGGCCCGGGTGTTACTGTCTGCGTACTGGGAACCAGGGTACCTAGACTTGCCTGCCTGCGGCCCATGGCATGGCTCCTTCGACGGCCTGGTATGGCCTAGCTACAAGACCACCAATACAAGACCCTCGCGAGGGCCCACTGGCCTCAAGAGGTGGACTACACCAAGACCTCCAGAGGAGGAGGCTCCAGAGTCTGCCTCCCGAGGAGCGGAGTTTCCTATGCAAGTGCCCAGCCCCACGAGGCTGCGATGACGTGAGCCATGACGACCAAGGCTAGGTGGGCGCCAGCAGGCGCGAGGAGACAGTTTCCATTTCGGTGCTAAGGGAGCAAGGATAGACGTGGGTTCCCAAGGAGGTCTCCAAAGGTTTCCATTCCGGTGCAACGAGACCAAGACCATGAGCTCAGCAGGATGGATGTCATCGCTGAGCCCACTACTGCGTCACGACCAGAAGCTTTGCAGGAGAATACCACCTTTTGTCAGGATAGGGTGTACCTCTTGTCCCCTTTCAAATTGGCTGTTGTGGTACCCCTTCCCGCCTAAGTTTCCAGGGAAGAGGACCGAGGCCACTATAAATATAAGCTAGTCTCCACCGTCAAGAAGGATTGGATCCCGGTCGACTCATTCTCTCCCCCGAGCCATCGCGACGCAACTCATCCACTATACTAGTTCATCCTCAACCTCCTCGTGAGGCCAATCCACCAAAAAGTAGGAGTAGGGTATTACACCGCAAGGTGGCCCAAACCTGGGTAAACTGTCGTGTTCATCTTCTTCCACGCTCGCGCGAATCTGGCTAGGCTAGGCTGTAGGGCGGCAAGCTCGAGGCTTGAGTGGTTGAGATATTCACACACGCCCAAGAGTTCGAACCTTCTTGGGTCTGCGGAGCCCTGAATCCGACAATCTCATCGAATGCCTTGATCTCCATCTTACTGAAATTGATTTGATCGACTATCGAGGCAGCATATCTGAGATTAAATTGGCTAGGTTCTTTGTTCTGAAGGAAAGTATGCTCAAGCTAATGAGTTTTAGCTTTCTCTGGCGCAACAATGAATGGCGTGCTGATCACTGCAAGCGTCTAAGCCTAAACGACAAAGGCTCCGCAGAAGCTGAATTTATTTCTGAAACATCAAGTCGCCAGAGACTCAAAAATTTATTTGCCCATTTGTGACTTGTCATGGCAGTGGATTTTAGTTTGTACAATAATGTTGTATCCACCTAAAGTAACGAAATTTATTACGTAAACTTCCTAATAATTCCCTATTAGTAGGTGTGGCATTACTCCTAGCATTTGTAATATCAGTTTGAAACTTGTAATATTACGACTATCCAGCAGGAGGTACTATGTTATGATAAATGTCTGCGTGCATAGGTGCGGCAACGATATACCCCATTATTTGAGTACAATATTTATTATTACTCGTGGCAACGCATGGGAAATTATGTCGAACATGACTAGTTAAGCAGGCTAGCTCTACAGCCATGATGATAGTGACTTCACACGGTGAGACTGACTTTGGTATGCCATACACGGCGCCTACACTGAGGTGTCATCTCCGGCATAGGGTCTTGTCACTTTACTGTGAGGAGCAGCACTTAATAATTTGACCAACGGGTAGTACATTACTACTTTTTAAGGAACATTGCTAGTACTACTAGTACTAGCACCACCGTCTGGATTTAGTAGTACTGTTAACACACCTCCTTCTAGATTTAGTATTTGACTAGCAATATCTAATAATGCATGTCACAAAAAATATACTACTCCCTCTGTAAATAAATACATGGAGTATTGTTTTATTCGGTTTTGAATGTAGTTCCCTATGAAATTATACACTCTCCCTTCCGGTAGATGGCTCAAATCTGAAATCTCATCAATCAGACTACTATTGTACTCCCTCCGTACTAATGCATTAGTCACATTACGAAACCAAGTAATCCCAAAACTTTTAGGCGTGGTGCATTAACTACCCACCTCGTTCCTTGTTTTTTGCGACGAAAAAAATGAGCCAATAGGAGATGTGGGGTTCATATGCATTCAAAGACTTGAGACTACTTAGCACAACATGCAGTGCTCAATTCTCTACATGCAATGACATTAATTAAAAAATACTAATCCCTTCGTCTAGGTGAATAAGTCATCTTAGGTTGTGCACCGTGACCAAGGAAGATGGGAAAATGAGAGAACTTAATGTTTATTTGCTAACTAATAGCATTGCATGCAATGAGCTAACCACCGCATGTCGTCTTCGGTAGTCCAAAGTCATTGAAAGCACGCATGCCTCGCATCTCTTATTGGTTGATATGTCAAGAAACAAGAAATGAGGTGGGAGTTAATGCACCATTTTTAAGTGTTTGGGGCTTGACTTTATACACCTAGACAGAGGGAGTAGTAAACATCAAATTTCCCTTGTGTTTTCCCCAACTTGGTCTCGGTACGGAGGGACAGCCAAGGATTAGATGGCCAACACACAGTCTGCACTTCTCATATAAAGGCTCCCCACAAGTCCAATCTACGAAATCCTATGCACCTACGCACCCTAACCAAGGGCAAGAGTGATCACTCCAATCGCAAGATCAGTTGACTAGAAGCTAGAATTGTGGAGGCGATGAGCGCAAGCATGAGCCGGCTATGCCAGATGGTTCACGATGCCTGCCTGCGGCCCAGCACTGAGGAACGTCTCGAGGTCGTGCTTGAGGCCGCCAGGGCGAGAGGCCTCTTGGACGGCAGCTTCGTCTCCTTGTTCGACGAGGTCCTCATAAGCTTCCTCGACAAGTTCACCGTCATCAAGAAGCTCGTGGACGACCTTGATGTACGCCTCTAGCCCACGTGCCCAGGCTCTGCATTTCCCGCTACCCTCAATGGCCTCTATGGTGACAACCTCTTCGACGCACTGGTGGCCCTGTGACTGCCCGCCGTCGCACTGGAGAATGTCCACCTCGAGGTCACGCTCTCCGCGCAGCACCTGGAGCAGCAAGACACCATCGACATAATCACCCACGTCTACGAGCAAATCGTCCACAAGGACTACTAGTTGCAAGAGGAGGACGATATGATGCTGGCCTTCTTGGACCGGAGGGAAACCTTGGACGGCATTTTCAGAAGCACGTTGAGCTTGCTGCGAACGCCGCTCCTCCTCACAAGTCGGTTGGTGACCCGACGAACTCGGGCATGAGAATGTTGTTGATGGATTTGTATGTATATTTATCTTTCCGTCAATTCCATGTAATAGTATATTGTAGTAGTAATCATCTTACCTTTCACATCAACTTCATAATTTTAGTACGTAGTACCATGCATGAACCGCGCCAGAACCAAACTTCTCATTACTCCAGGGAAAATCGTTATTTCTATCTATCGGTCGCGCCAAGTAGCAGAACCAAATTTTACAAGTTACAAGTTTAAAAGGAAAAGCCTACCGTGTTCAGGTCGCACCCCACACGGTTGGTCCGGCATGCCGCTCAAGGGGGAATGCATGTTGTGTTGCATTTTCACTTACAAGTTGGAACGCAGTTAAGCAAACCGACTATCGGCAAACCCTCCCCCCCCACCTCGCCCGCCACCCGATGGCTGTGTTAGAGAAAACATGAGGGAGAAGAGATAGTTGTAGCACGGACTCCAATAAAATTGGTGTCAGATGGGACTCGTGTGGGTGGCGTGTGTTGTACTGCTAGACGTGAATGCTAGTTATGGCCTATGCCACCCCACTATATCGAGGAGCTGGTTTCGTAGAGCGAACACATTTTCTCTCCTGGAGTATGGTACACCACTAGTACTACTCACATTGTTGCGAAATTTCCTGGAGTCCGTGCTTAGCCCTCCTCTCTCTCTTCTCAGCCAGCCAGCAGACGAGCGGAGTGTGCCCATCGTCTGTTTGCTGACATGCAGTCCCACATGTCAGTGAAAACGCAAAACAACCCAGTGAACCAGCACATCTTTCACCTCGACGTGCTCGTGATGAAAAACAAATCCAATGCAGATCTTCGGTGGCCGCTTTTGGAGTTACTCAAGAGTAATATTCTATTTATAGTTTAACCCAAGATGCACATCATGTGGCTTCAACTAGCACTCCATTTTCTGGCATGACACGACATGTATGTTGGATGTCCCATGTGTCAGCAAAAGGAGCAAGAACTAGACCAAATCTTCTCCACATTTAGACCCAAGGAGTAGGAACCACAACAAGCCATGTGCCTACATCATACGTACAAGCCCACCTCACGCTATCACCATATTTCTCGGCCTTCATGCGATACCTATCTCTAGTTGATTGTATACCACTAGTAGGACTATCTATTGTACTAGCATACTATTAGGTTGTCTCTATGTGATGTGGCAGCTTCATATAACCGGATGTTGGCTATACTACTACGGTACTCAAACTCCAACAAGTGACTCGAAAACCATTCATAAATTGAGTTTATCACAAGCATATGCAAATGTACCATTCATTACATACAACAATTCATCAACACACAACGACAATGAGGATACATGTTGGATTATAGGTTATTTCCAACAAAACATTCTAGTAAATACTAAAGTTTTCACCACACAATAAATAACAAGCAATAAAAAGAACTTCAGCTCAACCAATCCTCAGCATTGGAAATGCTTGCTTTGAACCATAAGTAAGCCTCTAGGAAGGGCCAGCTATTATCAATATCGAGACCAACGCAGGAGTTATCATCTAGGCTGAAGTGGCCTATATCAGGACGCATATTGTGATAGCCAGGGTAGGGAACCATAGCAATGCCCGAGCTATAGATACATTTGCTTTGCATAAATGGTAGTAATGTTGTGCCAACGGCAGCTGGATCACCTTTCACCATCATTGGATAGTCTTGTCCAAGGAAGAGCAAGTTTTCTCCAAGACTATTAATACGGAACCAGGCAAAAGTTGGTGGCGCTAGCACACTAGTATCCATCCCAAATACCCTGCAATGGATGTTGGAATAGGTTCGGAGAATGCGACCATGGGAGACAACACCTGCTTCCTTAGTAACATCAATAGTGCCCTGTATACATACAGGAAGAGGTGACCCGTCCGAATAAGTTTCCAGGCACCACTGAGTATGCAGGTCCTGCTCGTCCTCATGATCATGATCATCACCATCATCATCTCCCCTTTGGTTATAAAATATTTTAAGTATAGGTGGTGGAATGTTTACAGGACCTTGGAAACACAAGAAGGTTAATTAGTACGAGGATCCTAACTCGCATGCACGTGGATGAAACAATTGTAATTACAGTGGAAGACAAAAGTACTAAAACAATAAGGATTCCATGCAAGAACAGTACCATGAGTGGTGGCAGCAAACACGAGATGCTTGTATTGAATTGCATCACAATACTCATTCGTGTACAGAAATTGTATTTTGAGCAATATCCATCGAGGCGTGGAAGTAAGGACGACAACAAGCTTGTCGAAGATAGCAACAACATGATAGTTCGTGTAATCACAAGAGCGGTTGGGAACTCAACAAATTACTATCTTCCATAGACAACATTCACCATGATCGTATTTGAATATACGTAGATCATCTGTGTGCTCAACCTCAGGGCAATCTGAGATTTTGGAAGTGGAACCCGGTGACTAGTGTACACATTCACAAGTACCCACTCGCAGTTGTACCCAATATAAACAATGCAATCTCCATTTGCGCCTGCCTAGGCCTCGCCGTTAAGCGATGGCATCTTAACATCACACGTATCATTATCAAGCGACATCAACTTGCACAAGGCGAGGCTTCCGTCATCCCCGAGCCAGCGAGAAGGGTCATGGCAAAGAAGATAGGGGAGATCAAACCGCTCCTTAACACTTGGGTTCTTTGTAGTGATCTTATTTTCGAGTCGAGAATGGTCTTGAATGAACCTGCCATGCTAGCCGGGGTGATGGCGTCGCAACAATCAATAAGTTCCTCCACCACGTCATCTTTCAGATCAGGGCAAGAATAACAGGGTCGTTTTCGGCCTGTTCTTTGATGGAGAACACAATCGAACAATCACAGAAGGAAGGGTGAAGGCAAATGGAGGGAGGAAGAGTGTGCGATAGCAGTTCCAAATCGAGAGGGAAAGGAGAAGAGGCGGTGGACGGTTGCCACGGTATAGGAAGAGGCGCCCCGACCTACATGCATAGACGTCCATTTGGAAATTGTACAAAAGGACTCGCTGTCGTCTCACTGACATGTTGGAACGGGACCACATGTCAATGAAACATGGTGTGTTATTTCTCGTGCAAAATGTCATTTGGCCGCGTTGGCCTGAGGTGTCGCATTATTTCTTGACTTTATTTTTTTAATGGCGTGCCATTCAGTTTTGAAGCACCACTAATTGGTACTTTATGCAAAGAAAATATAAACTACTCTACAACTACTCCACCTCTAGTACTAGTATCAAAAAAGATATACAGGCTGGAGCTTCAGCGCTTGCTTGCTAAGGGATGCCCACATGCTTCTCACACTATCACCCTCTCTCCAGATCTTACGGTGGTGGCTGATACATCCATTTTGCATCATGCTTTTGTATCAATATTTATTCCATTATGGGCTGTTATTTCACGTTATGTCACAATACTTATGCATATTCTCTCTTATTTTACAAGGTTTACATGAAGAGGGAGAATGCCGACAGCTGGAATTCTGGGCTGGAAAAGGTGTAAATATTACAGACCTATTCTACACAACTCCAAAAGTCCTGAAACTCCACGAAAGTCATTTTTGGAATTAATAAAAATATTGAGCGGAAGAAATACAAGAGGGGGCCCACACCCTGGCCACGAGGGTGGGGGGTGCGCCCCCTGCCTCGTGGGCCCCTTGGCAGCCCTCCAGAGACCATCTTCTGCTATATGAAGTCTTTTACCCTGAAAAAATTCATAACCAAGCTTTCGGGACAAAACTCCGCCGCCACGAGGCGGAACCTTGGCGGAACCAATCTAGGGCTCCGACGGAGCTGTTCTGCCGGGGAAACTTCCCTCCGGGACGGGGAAATCATCACCATCGTCATCACCATCGATCCTCTCGTAGGGAGGGGGTCAATCTCCATCAACATCTTCACCAGCACCATCTCCTCTCAAACCCTAGTTCATCTCTTGTATCCAATCTTTGTCTCAAAACCTCAGATTGGTACCTGTGGGTTGCTAGTAGTGTTGATTACTTCTTGTAGTTCGTGCTAGTTGGTTTATTCGGTGGACGATTATATGTTCAGATCCTTAATGCATATTAATACCCCTTTGATTATGAACATGAATATGATTTGTGAGTAGTTACATTTGTTCCTAAGGACATGGGAGAAGTCTTGCTATAAGTAGTCATGTGAATTTGGTATTCGTTCGATATTTTGATGAGATGTATGTTGTCTCTCCTCTAGTGGTTTTGTGTGAACGTCGACTACATGACACTTCACCATTCTTTGGGCCTAGAGGAAGGCACTGGGAAGTAATAAGTAGATGATGGGTTGCTAGAGTGACAGAATCTTAAACCCTAGTTTATGTGTTGCTTCGTAAGGGGCTGATTTGGATCCATATGTTTCATGCTATGGTTAGGTTTACCTTAATACTTCTTTTGTAGTTGCAGATGCTTGAAATAGGGGTTAATCATAAGTGGGATTCTTGTCCAAGAAAGGGCAGTACCCAAGCACCGGTCCACCCACATATCAAATTATCAAAGTAACGAACGTGAATCATATGAGCGTGATGAAAACTAGCTTGACGATAATTCCCATGTGTCCTCGGGAGCGCTTTTCTCTATATAAGAACTTGTCCAGGCTTGTCCTTTGTTACAAAAAGGATTGGGGCACCTTTCTACACCTTAGTTACTTCCATTGCTTGTTACCCGTTATGAATTACGTTATCACAAAACTATCTGTTACCGATAATTTCAGTGCTTGCAGAGAATACCTTACTGAAAATCGCTTGTCATTTCCTTGTGCTCCTTGTTGGGTTCGACACTCTTACTTATCGAAAGGATTATGATAGATACCCTACACTTGTGGGTCATCAAGACTCTTTTCTGGTGCCGTTGCCGGGGAGTGAAGCGCCTTTGGGTAGTGGAACTTGGTAAGGAAAAATTTATATAGTGTGCTGAAATTTACTATCACTTGTTACTATGGAACATAATCCTTTGAGGGGCTTGTTCGGGGTATCTTCAGACCGGCCAGTAGAGCAAAGAGTTGCTCCTCAACCTACTGAACCTACTGAAAATGTTTACTTTGAAATCCCTTCAAGTATGATAGAGAAACTGCTAGCTAATCCCTTTACAGGAGATGGAACATTGCATCCCAATTTACACCAAATCTATGTGGATGAAGTTTGTGGATTATTTAAGCTTGCAGGTTTGCCCGATGATGTTATCAAGAAGGAAGTCTTCCCTTTATCTTTGAAGGGAGAGGCATTGACATGGTATAGGCTATGTGATGATATGGGATCACGGAACTACAATCGATTGAAATTGGAATTTCACCAGAAGTTTTATCCTATGCATCTTGTTCATCGTGATAGTAATTATATATATAATGGCTTAAGTCAATGTTATATTCATGCCTCAATCATGAGCTCTCCAAAGAAATGATTATTCAAAAATTTATGCTCGGCTTTCTCTCAACAATCGCTCCATGCTCGATACTTCTTGTACTGGTTCCTTTATGATGAAGACTATTGAATTCAGATGGGATTTATTAGAAAGAATTAAACGCAACTCTAAAGATTGGGATCTCGACTAAGGTAAGGAGTCAGGTCTGACACCTAAGTTTGATTCTGTTAAATCTTTTGTGGATATCGATGCTTTTCGTGAATTTAGCACTAAATATGGACTTGACTCTGAGATAGTAGCTTCTTTCTGTGAATCATTTGCTACTCATGTTGACCTCCCTAAGGAGAAGTGGTTTAAATATAATCCTCCCACTGAAGTAAAAGTAATTGCACCTATTAAAGTTGAAGAAAATATTATCACGTATAATGATCCTGTTGTTCCTACTACTTATATTGAGAAACCACCTTTCCCTGTTAGGATAAAGGATCATGCTAAAGCTTCAACTGTGGTTCATAAGAGTAACACTAGAACACCTACACCACCTGAGCAAATTAAAGTTGAACCTAGTATTGCTATGCTTAAAGATCTATTGGATGATAATATTGATGGGCATGTTATTTACTTCTGTGATGAAGCTGCTTGAATTGCTAGACCTGATGCTAAGAATAAACATAGACCTGTTGTAGACATGCCTGTTATTTCTGTAAAAATAGCAGATCATTGTTACCATGGCTTATGTGATTTGGGTGCTAGTGCAAGTGCAATACCCCATTCCTTATACAAAGAAATTGTGCATGATATTGCACCTGCTGAGATAGAAGAAATTGATGTTACAATTAAGCTTGCCAATAGAGATACTATTTCGCCAATTGGGATTGTTAGAGATGTTGAAGTCTTGTGTGGGAAAGTTAAATATCCTGCTGATTTTCTTGTTCTCGGTTCCCCACAAGATGACTTTTGTCCCATCATATTTGGTAGACCCTTCCTGAACACTGTTAATGCTAAGATAGATTGCGAAAAGGATATTGTTACTATTGGTTTGGGGGATATGTCTCATGAGTTTAATTTCGCCAAATTTCGTAGACAACCTCATGATAAAGAATTGCCTAGTAAGGATGAAATTATTGGCCTTGCTTCTATTGCCGTGCCTCCTAATGATCCTTTAGAACAATATTTGCTAGACCATGCAAATGATATGTTTATGAATGAAAGAAGGGAGATAGATGAAGTATTCTTTACACAGGGACCTATTTTGAAACACAACTTGCATGTTGAAATTCTAGGGGATCCTCCACCACCCAAGGGTGATCCGGTGTTTGAGCTTAAACCATTACCTGATACTCTTCAATATGCTTATCTTGATGAAAAGAAGATATATCCTGTTATTATTAGTGATAACCTTTTAGAGCAGGAAGATGAGAGATTATTGAAAACTCTGAAGAAGCACTGCGCTGCTATTGGATATACTCTTGATGATATTAAGGGCATTAGTCCCACTCTATGCCAACACAAAATTAATTGGAGAAAGACGCCAAACCAGTTATCGATCACCAGCGATGGTTAAATCCTAAGATGAAAGAAGTGGTAAGAAAGGAAATACTAAAGCTCCTCGAGGAAGGGATAATTTATCGCGTTGCTGATAGTCAGTGGGTAAGTCCTGTCCACTGTGTCCCTAAGAAGGGAGGTATTACTGTCGTTCCTAATGATAAAGATGAATTGATCCCGCAAAGAGTTGTTACAGGTTATAGGATGGTAAGTGATTTCCGCAAATTAAATAAAGCTATTAAAAAGGATCATTACCCTCTGATTTTTATTGACCAAATGCTAGAAAGATTATCTAAACATACACATTTTTGCTTCTTAGATGGTTACTCTGGTTTCTCTCAAATACCTGTGTCAGCAGAGAATCAAGAAAAGACCACTTTTACTTGCCCTTTCGGTACTTTTGCTTATAGACGCGTGCCTTTTGGTTTATGTAATGCACCTGCTACCTTTCAAAGATGCATGATGGCTATATTCTCTGACTTTTGTGAAAAGATTTTTGAGGTTTTAATGGATGATTTCTCTGTTTATGGATGTTCTTTTGATGATTGCTTAAGCAACCTTGATTGAGTTTTGAAGAGATGTGAAGATACTAGTCTCGTCTTGAATTGGAGAAGTGCCACTTTATGGTTAATGAAGGCATTGTCTTGGGGCATAAAAGTTCTGAAACAGGTATTGAAGTTGATAAAGCTAAAGTTGATGATATTGAAATGATGCCATGTCCCAAGGACATTAAAGGTATAAGAAGTTTCCTTGGTCATGCTAGTTTTTATAGGAGGTTCATTAAGGACTTCTCTAAAATTTCTCGGCCTCTGACTAATCTCTTACAAAAAGATATTCCTTTTGTCTTCGATGATGATTGTGTAGAAGCATTTGAACTACTTTAGAAAGCTTTGATTTCTGCACCTATTGTTCAGCCACCTGATTGGATTTTACCCTTTGAAATTATGTGTGATGCTAGTGATTATGCTATAGGTGCTGTTCTAGGACAAAGAGTTGATAAGAAACTAAACCTTATTCAATATGCTAGTAAAAATCTAGACAGTGCCTAGAGAAATTATACTACTACTGAAAAGGATTTTTAGCAGTTGTATTTGCTGGTGATAAGTTCAGACCTTATATAGTTGATTCTAAAGTAATTGTTCACACTGATCATGCTTCTATTAAATATCTTGTGGAAAAGAAAGATGCTAAACCTAGACTTATTAGATGGGTTCTCTTGCTACAAGAATTTGATTTACATATTATTGATAGAAAGGGAGCTGAGAACCCCGTTGCAAACAACTTGTCTAGGTTAGAGAATGTTCTTGATGACCCACTACCTATTGATGATAGCTTTCCTAATGAACAATTAGCTATCATAAATGCTTCTCGTACTGCTCCATGGTATGCTGATTATGCTAATTACATTGTTGGTAAATCCATACCACCTAGTTTCACATACCAGCAAAAGAAAAAGGTTATCTATGATTTAAGACATTGCTTCTAGGATGACCCACACCTCTATAAAGAAGGAGTAGATGGTGTTATTAGACGTTGTGTACCTGAGCATGAACAGGAACAGATCCTACGCAAGTGTCACTCCGAGGCATATGGAGGACACCACGCTCGAGATAGAACTGCACATAAGGTACTGCAATCCGGTTTTTATTGGCCTACTCTCTTCAAAGATGCCTGTAAGTTTGTCTTGTATTGTGATGAATGCCAACGAATTTGTAATATTAGTAGACGTCAAGAAATGCCTATGAATTATTCTCTTGTTATTGAACCATTTGATGTTTGGGGCTTTGATTATATGGAACCGTTTCCTTCCTCTAATGGGTATACACATATTTTACTTGTTGTTGATTACGTTACTAAGTGGGTAGAAGCTATTCCAACTAGTAGTGTTGATCATAACACTTCTATTAAGATGCTTAAAGAAATTATTTTTCCAAGGTTTGGAGTCCCTAGATACTTAATGACTGATGGTGGTTCACATTTTATTCATGGTACTTTTCGTAAAATGCTTGCTAAGTATGATGTTAATCATAGAATTGCATCTCCATATCACCCACAGTCTAATGGACAAGTAGACTTGAGTAATAGAGAGCTTAAATTAATTTTGCAAAAGACTGTTAATAGATCTAGAAAGAATTGGTCCAAGAAAATTGATGGTGCATTATGGGCTTACAGAACTGCATATAAAAATCCTATGGGTATGTCTCCATATAAAATGGTTATGGAAAAGCATGTCACTTACTTCTCGAACTAGAACATAAGGCATATTGGGCCATTAAAGAGCTCAATTATGATTTCAAACTTGCCGGTGAGAAGAGGTTATTTGACATTAGCTCACTTGATGAATGGAGAACCCAAGCCTATGAGAATGCCAAACTGTTTGAAGAAAAGGTTAAAAGATGGCATGACAAAAGGATACAAAAGCATGAGTTTAATGTAGGTGATTATGTGTTGCTCTTCAACTCTTGTTTAAGATTTTTTGCAGGAAAACTTCTCTCCAAATGGGAAGGGCCTTACGTTATCGAGGAGGTCTATCGTTCCGGTGCCATAAAAATCAACAACTTTGAAGGCACGAATCCGAAGGTGGTAAACTGTCAAAGAATCAAACATTATATCTCAGGTAATCCTATAAATGTTGAAACCAATGTTATTGAAACTGTAACCCCGTAGGAATACATAAGGGACACTTTCCAGAACGTTTCAGACTCCGAAAAGGAATAGGTACGTGGTACGGTAAGTAAATCGACTCCTAAACAGTTCTAATAGCAATTTTTCTCCGTTGTGGAATATTTAAGAAAATAGGAAAATAAGAAGTAGTCCGGCAAGGACACGAGGCGTCCACAAGGGTGGAGGGCACGCCCTACCCCCCTGGGCGTGCCCCCTGCCTCATGGGCACCTCGTGTGCTCTCCGGACTCCAGTTTCTTGCACGATACTTCTTTTGGTCGGTAAAAATTCATTATATAATCTCCCGAAGGTTCTAACCACCGTATCACGCAAATATCTTTTGTCTTTGTTTCGAGCTGTTTTTCTGATAGATCTAGAGCACCATGACGTCTTCAAGCGCTCCCAAGGACAAGTTTTTCGAGAAGGTCATGAACCCCTACCTCGCGGAGGTGCTGCATCACCATCAAACCATTGAGATGCGTAAGGGGGTGCTACACATCCAGAACAGACTAGAAGATGGATTGGCCTTCTAAACTATGGAATACAATTGGTTTGACCCCATCCTAGATATGGATGAGGTACTAGAGTTTGTTTCCTCTAAGCCATTCTGAAATGGAATGACTTGATGAACCACAAGAATAAAAGGCATCGATGAACATGAATGTTCACATACCCTTGACTATCCACTGATAGACGAAGGCCGAAATACAATTCAAGAGGGACAACTCAAGGAACATATAACTTTCTGAGTTGTGGATGCATAGGTTAGTATGTCGAGCAAAGTTCAACATGTTTCTTCTGAATAACCCATGCAGAAGGTAGGACTAGTAGAGTCACGAATTGAATGGAGAATGCCGGGGAAATGAACACCTATGGGATCATGGGCGATCCCTTCTATGTTCAGTGGGCAGAGTAGCTGCACAAAGAGCAGATCTATCAGTTAGCACAAGGGGATTTTTACCCAGGTTCGGGCCGCAAAGATGCTAATACCCTAGTCCTGCTTGTCTGGATATATGTGTTCTTGAGCTTTTGAACTAGCTACGGTGCATGCACGGTCCAAAAAGTCCGAATCCCCTCTCTATATGCCTTGGCCCTCCTTTTATACATAAAAGGGGTTGCCACAGTGGCACAGAGGAGCTGGAAAGCGAGCTACAGTGCATGAGCTTATCGCTCGGCATCGTAGGACAAACGCATTTAATGTGTTGCCTACATGCCCTCTTACTTTATCGGGGATGGCAACAAAAGCCATCCCGTCCTTCGCCGCCCCTCCTTGCTTTGACACGCATCCAGGTTGACGAGGCATGCAGTGCCATGCTGGCTGGCTATCCACCCAAGAACTGAACTGAGGCTTAAATCCATCAATCCTATAAGTCTACGAATTAGTAACACGTGATCCTGATGGAAAGATGAGAACCCTAGTTCTTAATCCCCGTAGAAAAGAAGAGGGTGACTCATATCAGAAGTACATGAGGTTAACGAGTAAAAAGAGCCTTGCGTTCCCTTCCACAATCAATTCCCTTATATAACTAAAGCATTTCTAGATACGACTTCGACCAGTTTGGCTTGGTAATCCAATAGGCAGTCAGGCTTTGATACCAAAGCTGTCGGGACCCCAATCCTAAGTCACACCGATCTAGCATGTAACACATCATATCACTTTGTGGTCTCACGCACGGTATTCCCACGGCTGCCGCCTATACCTGGGTCAGGACCGTTTGCATCTTTTGGCTCACATATATGATAGTGTCGCTAGCATCCATATGATAAAGATCCCGACCGACATGACTAGTCATAAACCCAAGGTGGCACAAACTTATAGGGACGGACAAACGTAACCCAGCAATGAACGTGTCGGTCGTCAACGTATGAACCCAACTCGTAGCAAGCTACAAGGACTTAAAGGAACAACATGTGCCATTTCCCCGAAGGGACAGACATAGGAAAAAGAAGGATACATGTCGGACAACCTAAGTGTTCCAGAGTAGTAGCGAACTACCATGGCTCAGTGGAAGCACTAGGAGACATTTCCCCATATGGAAGGCCAACACGTTCAAGCGGACCTCCAAGGTGGAGGAGGCGTTCATCAAGAAACGTGTCGATAAGGATAAAGCGCTTCGGGCCGTCGGGAAAGCAAGGGCCAAAAGAGGGAAGGAGGAATAAAAGGAGGAAGCTGAAGGCGAGGGGGCTACCCACGGCAGGAGCGAGGGGCGAGCCATGGAAGAGGCTGTCGAGGATGACCCTACCGGGATGAACCTGCCAGGATTGAGGCTGTGCACGCAGTGGTAGTGGGAGCCCAGCAAGACGAAGACGCCGAGGAGATGGGGCAGCATGGGGAAGAGTGGCTTGCCGCGGGTCCCAAGGCCCCAAAACCGGATCTAGAGCCCCTTCCTCACAGGCGGCCCGGCCGGGGAGCAGCTGCCCCAGCCCCTGGGCCTGCCAAGAAGGTAAAGAAAATCGCCTCCAAAGGCGGCGGGGCGGAGGTGGAGCACCGGCATCCTTCCCACCTTTTCGCGGCCAAACCCCTCCCGCCAAGCGACGGGCAGTCACGGGGGTCGACTCCAGCTCGCAATCAGATTCGAGCTCTTCGAGCAGCTTGTCTTCGCCGGAGATCGCTCCACCCAAGCAAAACTTGAAGTTACTGTTGAGTGTTGTTCCCCCGGTCAAGAAGAGAGGCAGGGTGTCGGTGTACTAGAATAGGGGTACCCTAGTATCCCGAACTTGTGCACGGGCAGTTGCAGCACCCCGCAGCAAGGCTTGCCGGGTGACCGCCAAGGTCCCCCGTGGTTCCCTTGAAGCCATTCAATACCAAAGTATCCAAGCCAAGGAGACAAGGCCCCGGCAAGAGGAGCTTGCCGGGAAGGCCAACCAAGGCATCCCAAGGAACTTGCCGCGACGCGCCACGCGTTCCGGCAAGGCAACAAGGACCCGGCAAGAGGAGCTTGCCGGGAAGACCAACCAAGGCATCTCGAGGCCTGGTGAGCGACAAGCTTCCGGGCGCGACAAGACGATGACCACGGCAAGGCACTTGCCGCGGCAAGTAACCACTCTGTACCCACGCTCCAGCACATCCGCCAACGTGTCGCTCTGGGGGCCTTTCCAGGCGCGCGTGGCGTGAGGCTGTGCAGCCAGCGGTGCGCAGTGGCATGCGATGCTGACAAGATCGCCATCATGACGAACGGTGGCGTCCCTGACGGTCCCTTTTTACACTATTTGGGTGACGCAGACGGGCATTTAATGCCTTTGTCCCCTGCCGTCAGGGTTAGGTAGGATGCACTGTACTGGTAGCTGTACCAACCACCTCTCTTTTTACATTTTTACCCCTATCTACTTTGCCACCTGTCGATGACCCCTTGAGCATATAAAAGGAGGCCCATGCGCAACGTAGAGGGGGGTTCGGCTCATTCGAAAGCCAAAAAAACACTTAGCTCTCTCGAGCAAGAATACAATCAGACAAGCAACAGTAGGAGTATTATCTCTCCGGAGAGCTCCGAAGCTGGGTAAACTGCTCGTGTGCTTCGCCTCGATCTGCTCTTCATGCGACCTCCGCCCCCGCCGAACCGAAAAGGGGCTCCGTCCGCCGGCCCCATAGGTGTTCGTGGATCAGTTTCCCTGACATCTTTGGCGCGCCAGGTAGGGGGCGTCGAGATTGTGTGAACCTGATCCGGCGTTCACGCGAGATATATCTTCATTTTCTTCATCGACATGCCACCGAAGAAGAAAACTTCGGCGGCAACTGCTCCGTCCACGTCACTTCCACCACCACCAGAGCAAACGGGTGGTGGAGTGGACGCCGGTGGAAGAACGGACGTCGACGAGGAAGCTCACGATGCTGCCAAGTCCAAGGACAAGGCTGCACAGATCTCGGCATCCGTACATGTCCCGCGCCCATCTCAGGAGGCGCAGGACCGACTGCGTCATGGTATTCGCAGTACCATACGTTCGTTGGGACAAGATCAAGCTGGTGGATCTTGGGGTGCTCAAGACCAGCATGCACGCCAATGTGCTGGCACGAGCGAGACACGGTCGCCTGGACGGGATACTGCTCCTTCTAACATAGTTAGAAGTCCGAGCATATCCCGCTCCTCGCACCGTTCGCCACTGCCGCCCACCACTCCAGCAGAAGCTTTGGCGCGAGCTCAACTGCTCCTGGATTACCCTCCAGCAGAAGATAAGATCGACCAATGGAGGGCCACCATTCAGAGTCTCATCGGCTTTGCCAACGGCGACACAACGCGGCAGCCAAGTGCATCACGGCCGCGGCAGGACTGCCAGGCACGAGCCGGTGTCGACGAAACCGGTGGGGGTGCAACCACCATGCACTCTCCACCCCGAAGGCCAAGATCGCCGACTCGTCGGATCCACCTTGACAGCGACTCCACTGCGTCATCGGATCCACGAGCTCATCGCGATCAGCGCCAAGTTCTTCATGAACGACAGCAAGAAGACGCTCGTACTCGCATCGAGCGCCGAAGAGAAGCGCGACGTCAATCCGACAAGCGCGTTGGGCCCTCTGTTGACATGCATGCGCCAGGGGAACCAGGCGACTTGCCGTACGCGGTAGGCTGCCCTGCGTTCACTCGTGAGCTACGGCAAGTCCAGTGGCCCAGCACGAAGAATTTCAAGCCAGAAGTACCAGAGAAGTACGACGGCAAGACGCATCCGTCGGAGTTCCTCAGCATCTACACCATCGCGGTGCATGCTGCTGGTGGGCGGGACGACAAGATCCTTGCCAACTACTTCCCGCTGGTGCTCAAGCCCAATGTCAGATCCTGGCTCATGCACTTGCCGGACAACTCCATATCCTCCTGGGCTGATCTGTGCCATCAGTTTGTCGGCGCCTTTACAGGCGGCCACAAGCCTCATGGCCAAGAGAGCGATCTTCATCTGCTCGCCCAGAAGGAAGGAGAGCCCCTGCGCAAGTACATTCAAAGATTCAGCCGCGTACAGCACAACATCCCAGATGTCCACCCTGCCGTGGTAATCAGCGCATTCCATCAGAACATGCGGAACCGCAGGATGCGGGAGGAGATGGCGATGTGCAAGATCAGAGATGTCAGTGAGCTATATGCCCTGGCCGACAAGTGTGCACGTGCTGAGGATGGGAGGAAACTCCCCGGAGAGAACACAGGAGCAGGAGGATCTGATAGTGAGGACACTGCCCTGGCAAGAAAGAACCGGCGGTGGAACAACAGGAAGAAGAAAGGCAAAGATGTGCTAGTTGTTGAGCAGTCCAGCAAGAAAGCCAAAGCTGGTAGCTCCGGCAAGGAGGTTGCCGCAGCTGTGGCGGTCACAGACAAGTAGGACAGCACCAACAAGCAATACTGCAAGATCCACCGCACCAAGGGCCATGACCTCCAGAGCTGCAAGAAGGTCGAGCTGCTTGTAGAACATCAAAAGGCTGAATACGAGCGGCATGACAAGGAGAAGGCCCAGGAAGGTGCTGGGGGAGCCAGCAAGAAACGTCCCGGCCGAGGAGGACGCCGCGGCAAGGCCAAGCAGCGGCAAGGAGACAGACCTCCCCGCGGTCGCGACAAGGATGACGATGACGACGACGATGAAGATATGGATGAAGATGAGACCGACGAGCAGGAGTTCCAGAAAGCCACAAAGGTCCTGTGCGTTGACGGTGGTGCTTCTCTGCATACTTCACACCGCCAGCTCAAGCAATGGGTGCGGGAAGTCAATGCGGCAGAACCACCTGTCGAGTCACGCAAGCCTCTGAAATGGTCCAGCACGCCTATCATCTTTGATATTGAGGACCACCCTGATCGCATAACTGCGGTCGGGTGCTTGCCGATGTTGGTTTCACCAACTATCCACAACCTCAAGGTCAGTAAGATGCTAGTTGACGGCAGGGCCGGCTTGAACCTGATCTCCTTCGCGGTGCTCCAGAAACTCCAGATCCCTGATAGCGAGCTCGAAGAGACCGGCACGTTCCAAGGAATCAATCCGGGAAGGAGCAAGCCGAAGGGAAAGATCACGCTGCCGGTAACATTTGGCAGCGAGTTGAACTTCAGGACTGAGAGGGTCACTTTTGACATTGCTGACTTTCCATTGCCGTACAATGGGATACTTGGTCGTCCAGCACTCGCCAAGTTCATAGCAGCCTCTCATTATGCATACAACGTACTGAAGATGCCAGGCCCGATAAGTGTCATCTCTGTCCCTGGCGACAAGAAGGATGCCCTTATCTGCGCCGACAAGATTTACCGGGAAGTAGCAGCCGCAACAGACCACAAGTCACTTGCCGCTGAAGCTCTCGGGGCGAAGAAGAAGACCAAGTCCGGCAAGAGTTCTGATGCCCACTCCGGCAAGCGCACCTCTTCGGAGTGCTACGCTACCGTCGAGGACGCACCATCGAGCTCCACCGGCAAGTGTAAGAAGACAATGGCAGCTCCACCAGAGACCAAGAAGGTGTCCGCCAAGGAGGACGGCACTGGTGGTACCTTCACCATCAGCGCCACTCTCGACCCTAAATAGGAAAGCGCGCTCGTTGCTTTCATGCGGGTGAACATCGACGTGTTTGCGTGGCAACCATCTGACATCCCCGGTGTTCCCAGGAAAGTAATCGAGCACCATCTTGCCGTCTGTCCTCATGCGCGGCCCGTCAAGCAGAAAGTCAGGAAATAGGCAGTGGAGCGCCAAGAATTCATTGCAGAAGAGATCAAGAAATTGGAAGCAGCAGGCCTTGTCAGAGGAGTGCTCCATCCTACGTGGTTGGCCCATCCTGTGGTCGTGCGTAAGGCAAAAGGGAAATGGAGGCTTTGTATTGACTTTACCGATGTTAATAAAGCTTGTCCCAAAGACCCATTTCCCTTGCCGCGCATCGACCAGATTGTTGACTCCACGGCCGGATGTGACTTGCTTTCATTTCTTGACGCATACTCAGGATATCATCAGATCTTCATGGCAGAAGAGGATGAGGAGAAGACCGCATTCATTACCCCATGTGGCACATACTGTTTCGTACGGATGCCTTTCGGTTTGAAGAATGCTGGTTCAACATTTGCAAGGGTAGTCCATGACGCTTTTGAACCGCAAATGCACAGAAATGTGGAAGCCTACATGGGTGACGTAGTGGTCAAGAGCAAGGACAAGGCGACTCTGATTCAAGATTTAGACGAAACCTTTGCAAATCTACGCAAGATCAACCTCAAGCTCAACCCCGAGAAGTGCGTGTTTGGGGTCCCCTCCGGCAAACTTCTCGGGTTCTTTGTGTCTCAACGCGGAATTGAGGCCAATCCCGACAAGATCAAGCCCATTGAGCAGATTGAAGCACCAAAGCGCGTCAAGGATGTACGAAGACTTGCCGGTTGTGTAGCTGCTCTCAGCAGGTTTATCTCTAGGTCTGCTGAGCGCGCCCTGCCATTTTTCAAAATTTTGAAAAAGGCAGGTCCAATGAAATGGACTCCGGAAGCGGAGGCTGCGCTGCAGGACTTGAAGAGATACCTGTCCTCCACTCCAACACTTGTCGCACCTAAGCCACAAGAGAAGTTGTTGTTATATATAGCGGCAACCAATCAAGTGGTTAGTGCTGCGTTAGTAGCGGAGAGGGAGGCGGATGATGAGCCAGCAACCACGGCAGATGCATCCAGCGACAGGCAGAGGACTTCACCGGCAAGCTCTGGTCCCGACAAGGATGGATCTGCGCAGGAGCATGAGAAGGTGCAGAAGAGAATGGTGCAGCGCCCAGTTTACTTTGTCAGTTCCCTTCTGCAGGGGGCTAGGTCGAGGTACTCTGGTGTGCAGAAATTGCTTTTCAGCCTCCTCATGGCCTCGAGAAAGCTGCGCCATTACTTCCAAGCACATGAGATCACAGTTGTCACTCGCTTTCCGTTGAAGAGGATACTGAAAATCCAGAAGCAACAGGCAGGATTGTCGATTGGGACTAGAACTTTCAAGCTTTGGCCTCAAGTTTGAGAGCACTTCAACTATCCAAAGCAGAGCATTGGCAGAGTTCATAGCAGAGTGGACGCCAACACTAGATGAAGAAATTCCAGAAACGAGCATCCCCGTCAAGGAGGCAAGCAAAGAGTGGCTGATGTACTTTGATGGTGCCTTCTCGCTGCAAGGCGTCGGTGCGGGCGTGCTACTTGTTGCACCCACCGGAGAGCACCTCAAGTACGTGGTCCAGATGCACTTTCCCAAGGAGCAAGCAACAAACAATACTGCAGAGTATGAAGGTTTGCTTGCCGGCCTCAGGATCGCAGCAGACCTTGGGATCAAGAAGCTCATTATCAGGGGTGACTCACAGCTTGTCGTCCGCCAAGTGAACAAGAGTTATCAGAGTCCGTTGATGGAAGCATATGTTGATGAAGTGAGGAAGCTAGAAGAGCACTTTGACGGCCTGCAGATGGAACATGTTCCAAGAGCTCAGAATGGCATAGCTGATGGCCTGTCGAAGTGCGCCACACTAAAGTTGCCTGTGGAACCAGGGATCTTTGTGCTCAAGCTGACTCAACCGTCTGTAACGCCATCAACTGGACAGAGCAAGAAGAGGAAGTTGATTTCTGGTGACTACTTTCCGGCAGAGTTCCCCGAAGCCGCCGCCAAGAAGGTCCCCAAGATCAACACCAAGGATGTTGAGGAGCAGTCTGCTCCAGCAAGCCTTAGGGCTTGTTCCGTTGAAGCAGACGCTCCCGACAAGTTTTGCTCTGGCAAGCTTGTCGGGGAACATCAAGCTCCGGCAGAGCCACAGGTTCTTGCCGTAGAAGCGGATGTTCCCGCAGCAGCAGATGTGACTTTAGTCCTTGTTGTCGAGCCGCAAGCTCCAACATGGGCACAACAGATTGTCCATTTCCTTCAGACAGGAGAACTTCCCGAAGAACAAGAAGAAGCGGAAAGAGTAGCCCGGCAGTCAAGTATGTACCAGTTTGTTGACAACACACTGTACAGAAGAAGACTCAACGGCGTGAAATTGAAGTGTATTCACCGGGAAGACGGACAAAAGCTGTTGGCAGAGATACATGGAGGCATATGTGGTCACCACATTGGCGCAAGAGCACTTGCCGGCAAGGCATTCCGGCAAGGTTTCTTTTGGCCGACAGCCCTCCAGGATGCAACTGCACAAGTAACCAAGTGTGAAGCGTGCCAGTTCCATTCCAAGCAGATACACCAGCCAGCTCAAGCTCTCCAGACGATCCCTTTATCCTGGCCATTTTCGGTCTAGGGGCTCGATATCCTCGGTCCCTTCCCCCGAGCTGTCGAGGGCTTTGAGTACTTGTACGTTGCAATCGACAAGTTCACAAAGTGACCGGAAGTGGAACCAGTGAGGAAGGTGACAGCACAGTCAGCAGTCAAGTTCTTCAAGTCGATTGTTTGCCGTTTCGGGATCCCTAACAGGATCATCACCGACAACGGCACGCAATTCACGAGCCGCACCTTCATGCAGTACGTCCAGGATCTTGGCGCCAAGGTCTGCTTCGCTTGTGTTGCTCATCCGAGAAGCAATGGTCAAGCAGAGAGGGCAAATGCTGAAGTGCTGCGCGGGCTCAAGACTAGAACTTTCGACAGGTTGCGCAAGTGCGGAAGAAACTGGATTGAGGAGCTGCCGGTGGTTCTTTGGTCGACCAGGACGACGCCAAATCGAGCCACTGGCCAGACGCCTTTCGCTCTAGTCTATGGAGCAGAGGCAATTCTCCCCACGGAACTCGTATACGAGTCACCTCGAGTGCTCACTTATGATGAGCTTGAGCAAGAGCAGTTGCGGCAAGATGACGCGCTGCTCCTTGAGGAGGACCGTCTTCAGGCTGCTGTACGAGCTGCTCGATACCAGCAAGCTTTGCGCCGCTACCATAGCCGCAAAGTTAAAGCCAGAAGCTTCGAGGAAGGCGACCTTGTTCTTCGGCGCATTCAGTCTGCCAAGAATTCCAACAAGTTGACGCCGAAGTGGGAAGGCCCTTATCAGGTGAAACGAGTCACTAGGCCTGGCGCTGTCCGCCTTGAGACCGAAAATGGCGTACCGGTGAGCAACTCCTGGAACATCGAGCATCTTTGTAAGTTTTACCCGTAGGGCGCGGTTGCCGGAACCCGTTCCGGCAACCACCTTTTGTACAAGTCTTGCCGATGTTGCATGTAATCCTTTGTACAAAGCCGGGTGCAGATCCCGTGCATAAGTAAAGCTCATGTGCTCCGCACATCTTGTCAATTTCATCCTTTTTACCTTATATTTGTATGCATTATCTGACACTTTGTGCAGCGCAACCCCCGGTAAGCAATAATGAGCCGGAAGGCACCATATCTTTATTTTCTCTTCTTTCTTTTTCTAATAAAGGAAAGCAAGGTTCCCTCGCACACAAGTTTGTCGGGGGGAAAGGAGAAGATTATGATGTGGACCAGGCATCGTTCAAGCAAGTTTCGCCTTGCCGGAAAGCAAACGACAGAAAAGCTAAGTTGCCAAAGTTTGAGCAATCAGTTTTAAATTTTTAAGTTATCTTCCTTGAATGACCGTACTTTGTATGGAAAACCTGTGCGCGGAGGAACCAAATCGTAGCTAGCTGCGCCCTTACTTTGTTTCGAGTCCGCTCAACAATTTAAGTGAGCTGCGACTAGCTGCGACAAGGTTTCTTGTCGGAAGCGGCACCGCCAGCAGGCTGCTGATGTCCCGCACTCAGCGCTCGCAGCAAAGGTGCCTGCCCCGACAAGTTCCCTAAAAGCGTAGGGTAAAAACATACAAAGCATGGAATCAAGTAAAGGAAATAACATAGCGATCATTACCCAAAATAGAGTTATATTACAAGATAGCTTGCCGCAGCTTTAATAGATTGTTCTCGTGACATGACCAGCAGCGACAGAAAGAAAAGAAGGGCGGCCTAATCTACGCGATCGCCCTCAACCCTCTTGATCTCGCTCACCTTGTCCACAATGGGTGCGACAAGGGCCTTGAGCGCATCCCGATCAGCATCCGGCGGCAAGGATTTGAGGACGTTGGTGAGGTTGAGGCCTGGATTGCGGAACGGCACCTTCATCAGCACCTTCTGGAGAGCCCCCGCGCAAATCCTGCGCGACTCGTCAGCCAGCTGCTTTGGGATCCTCTCCCGGAGTCGCTGGAGGGCCGTCGCCGCGCCTTTGAAGAACAGGCTGAGCTTGGCGCTGGGTTGGAGATGCTCGTCGGAGGGATACCCAAAATCCTCCATCCCCAGCTGTGCCAACTCCCCGTCGATGGCAGCGGCAGCATCCACAAGACCTTCAGTCCAATGCTCCACTGTCTCCCTGAAGGCGTTGTGGGCGGCAGCAGCATTCGCCAGCAGCGCCTCGTCGGCCTTGATCTTCTCCGACAAGGCCACCTCCCGCTCCCTGGCACCGTCCAGCGTCTGAGTCAACGTGGCCAGCTTCAGCTCGAGATCTGCGTTGGAGTCCTTGGTGGCGCTGAGCTCCTTGCTCCTCTCAGCGAGAAGACCCTGCAGCTCACCATGAGCGGCAGCATCCTTCTCGCGCTCATGCTTGAGCGCAGCGAGCTCCTCGCCGCTCGCCCTGAGATCGGCTTCCAGCTGCGCCACCTTCACCTCCAGCTCCTTCTTGGCGGCCTCAGCAGCTGCGGCAGCATCCCTTGCCTCCTTGAGAGCCCCGCCAATCGCTTGCTCGCGCGTGGCAAGCTCCTCCTCGTGGCTGTCAAGATTGACCTTGCGCTGCGCCAACTCTCCTTCCTGCGCAAATAAGTTTTCGACGACAAGCCGTTGCTTCTCTTCAGCTTCAGCCTTCTCAAGGAGGAAAGCTTTCCGCTCCTCGAGAAGTTGCTCCCGCTCCTCCGCCAAGGACCGGAGAATTTCCTGCCTGAGGCCCCGGAGCTCCTCCGCGTGCTTCTCAATGTCAACTCCCGCCTTTGCGACAAGTGCCTCTCGGGACGCCAGCTTGGCTTGTCGGGCGCGGTAGAGCAACAGCAGCTTCCGCAGCAGCCGCTCCTCCTCAGACTCGTCGCTGCTGCTGCTTGGCGCATCGACCAGCGCCAGCCCAGTAGAGGCGAGCACCTCTTCGTCAAAAGTTTCTCCTTCGACCGGCGCCCTGGAGCTCGACGCCCAGGGGAGCTTGATGAAGATGCCATCGCCGGCCTTCAAGTAGGCGCCGGGCTGCGGCTCTTCGGAGCCTGGCTCTGCAGCAGCAGCGGGGGGATCGGCGGTCGATGCAGCGCCTGGCACTCCTGCGGCCTCAGGGCCGTCAGTGCGATCGCCGGATTCCTCGCCAGCTTCTGCGGCGGCAGTCTTGGCGGCCTCTTCGCCGGCGGGATCATCAGCACCGGCCTCTTCTTCGGCAACGGCGGCATCGTCGTTGTTGCCGTGCGCGTCCTCCTCGCCGGCGTCCTCGGTTTCCATTGGCTCCGCGGCAGATGGATCTGAGGAACGAAAAAGAGAGAAAAGTCAAGCAAAAATCCAAGAAAGGAAATTCAGAAGAAGAAGAACCCAAGGGAAGTTTTCAGGCAAGAAGATTACCTGTGCTGGGATCTGCGGTCACGGTCTCAACCGCCGGAGGATCACTGATGCCGTCCCTTGTCGGAGAACTGTCCCTTGCCGGAGAGTTCTCCCTTGTCGGGGAGCGTTCCCTTGCCGGGGACTCCTCCCTTGGCGGCGTAGTCGAAGTAGATGGCGCTTCGGGAGCAGCTTCCGGGCACTCCTGGTGAGGCTGTTCTGCTCCTACACAAATCAACAGTCAAGATATCAGTAGAGAAAAGAGCACCCATGCGCACCTGACGGTAGGAAGTAAATTATAAACTTACGCTGGGGGCTGCTTTGGGGAGTAGTTGCCGGGTCCGTCAAGGTGGTCTCAGACACACCCCCTGCTGACACGGTGGGATCATCTTCGATGACAATCACTGGGGCCTTGGCTCTCTTCGCCGCTCTCTGGGCCAGCGTCCTGAAAAGGAATGGATTCAGATCGAAGCAAGTCAGATACAAGACGAAAGCAACAAGATAGCGAGAATTGAAGAACTACGAGGACAGCAAGGGGATCTTACTCTTCTTCTTCGTCGTCGGAGCTGAGCGCGGAGAGATCGAAGTCCGGCTCGCCTCCGGTGCGGCGAGGCAGAGGAGTAGGCTCCCTCGCCCGCTTGGCAGGAGCAGCAGCGGTGGACCAGGAAGACCCCGCTCCAGTTGCCGTAGCGGCGTGAGGCGCTCCCGTGGCAACGGTGCTTGCCGCGGTAGAGCGTGTCGCGCGGCTCGGCGGCTGTGGACCCGTCTGCCGCCCCACTACATCTGCAGCCTTGCGGAGACGCCTTCTTGGCGGGGCCGGGGGCTCCACCTGCGGCAAGCTGTCTGAAGGTTCGGGCTCTTCCTCGCCGGGCTCGCTCGGCTCAGCTTCAGGGCCGGCAAGATCTTCCTCGCCGGCAAACTCCTCGCGCTCGGCAAGGCTTGCCGCCTCTGCTGCCTCTACCTCCTCCATGGTGAACCCGAACTCGCCCGCGGCAACTGCTGCCGCCACCTCTTCCAGCCTGGTGGCGATGCGCTGTATCTCATCATCAGTGGTGTCGCGGGTGAGGCTCTTCTGTTCATCAGCGCGGACCGGCACTTCTACCAAGTCGTCGAAGAACGCCCGCACGACGTCATCCGCAGGTTCTTGCCAAGTTGGGGCGATTCCGTGCGAATCGCACAACGGCATCATTGCGCGGATCCGGTCGAGTGAAGAATTGTTGCACAATGG
Organism: Triticum dicoccoides; assembly: GCF_002162155.2. Taxonomy (NCBI): domain Eukaryota; kingdom Viridiplantae; phylum Streptophyta; class Magnoliopsida; order Poales; family Poaceae; genus Triticum; species Triticum dicoccoides. The sequence continues at coordinate 265,967,405 of NC_041381.1, read as the reverse complement.
ATCAACAGTCCTCGGCAACGTGAATGGATGCTGAGGATCGCGTTTGAACAGCTCCAGGAGCATCGCATCTAGCTCCAGGATGGTGAAGTTGAAGTTGAGGCCCGGGCGCAGCCTCATGATATCCGCCGAGTTCTTGAACTCCGAAGCGGGTCTCCCCCTCTCCTGCAGGGGAGCGATGTGGCGGCGAAGGAAATCTGCGCCTACAACGCCTACAGTGAGCCCGGCAAGCCTGAGGCGAAGGATGCGAGTGACGGCAATCTTCAGCCTGTCATCTTCCGGGGCCACATTGCTCCAATCGTTGCCGCGTACTATTGGGGCTTGGCGCACGGCAGTGAATGGCTGCGGGTTCTCCTCGACGATCCAGCACCACTCTGCTCTCCACTCCTCCCACTTGCTGCGGAGCTCACCCTCCAGATATGCTTCCTTCTTGCCGACTCTCGAGATCCAAGCGATCCCGCCGGCAAGAGGCTCTCCTCTCTCAACCCGAGGCATGAAGAAGTGGCGGAAAAGGGCTACGTTTGGGTGGACTCCGACAAAGTTTTTGCACAGATGTGCGAAAACTGCCATGGTCAGAACGGCGTTGGGGGTGAAGTCAAGGAGGCGGAACCCGTAGGTGTTCATGATGTCGCAAAAGAATTCAGAGAAAGGCGGGCAGAGCCCGCAGTAGAAGAACAGCGCGAAAAAGGGATACCCGTTCGGAGCCAGTCTCGAAGCGGTGGCCGGGAGTACCCTCGTGCGCGGATGAGCTCGCGTCTCCGTCGACCAGAAGAGGTAGTAGTACTCCCTCAGCTCCTTCGCACCGAGCTGAGGGGAGAAGAGGGCCCGCTCCTTCCGCAGCGCCGCGAGCCGCTGCGCCTCGGCCGACTTCACGCCCTTCCCCTTGTCGGCTTTTGGAGCTATGGCAGAGGTGGTGGGGGAGATCGGCGGCGTTGGTGATGCTGGTGGCAATGGGGGGGCGGAGCGCTGCTCTCTTTCGACTTTGAGAAGAAGGAGGAGAGCGGCGGAGGTTTTCGAGAATGGAGTAGCAACCGGCGAAGTGGGGAAACTGCCCCTGTTTCCCCTGCTTATAAAGAGGGAGGGGGTGGACGTTTCTTCTTCTTCTTCTTCTTCTTCTTCTTCTTCTTCTTCTTCTTCTTCTTCTTCTTCTTCTTCTTCTTCTTCTTCTTCTTCTTCTTCTTCTTCTTCTTCTTCTTCTTCTTCTTCTTCTTCTTCTTCTTCTTCTTCTTCTTCTTCTTCTTCTTCTTCTTCTTCTTCTTCTTCTTCTTCTTCTTCTTCTTCTTCTTCTTCTTCTTCTTCTTCTTCTTCTTCTTCTTCTTCTTCTTCTTCTTCTTCTTCTTCTTCTTCTTCTTCT